>NC_054869.1:54640751-54658251 GCF_018320785.1 Cheilinus undulatus
GTAGCATCTACACATGTAGCATCTACACATGTAGCATATACTCACATGGAATCTACACAAGTAGCATCTACACATGTAATCCGGTCCTGAAGAAGACATCCCAGACCTCCTCTGTGTCAGGCTGAGCTATCAGAGATCAGACTGGATTCATGGAGTGTCCACATGAAGACTTAAGGATTAACACTTTATCTGAATGACCCAAACATATTTCTGTCAGTAATAAATCCAGATAACCTCACACTCCAGATGGATGTGTTTCACACATCCATCTGGGAAAGCTTCAATAGGAAACATTTGGGAAAAGGCAGAGGCTTTGAAAAAACTTGGAGTGTGATTAATAATAATAATAATAATAATAATAATGATAATAATAATAATAATAATAATAATAATAATAATAATAATGATAATAATAATAATAATAATAATAATAATAATGATAATAATAATAATAATAATAATAATAAAATTAATAATAATGATAGTAATAATGATAATAATAATAATAATAATAATGATAATAATAATGATAATAATAATAATAATAATAATGATAATAATAATAATAATAATAATAATAATAATAATAATAATAAAATTAATAATAATGATAGTAATAATGATAATAATAATAATAATAATAATAATAATAATAATAATAATAATGATAATAATAATAATAATAATAATAATAAAATTAATAATAATGATAGTAATAATGATAATAATAATATCTTGAATTTATATAGCGCCTCTCAAGAAACCCAAGGACGCTTTACAGGAACACATAGACATGGACAAACTATGTGAGGGTAGGATGAGTGTGAGGGGTGGTTTAGTGAAGACTGTAGGCTGTGGTGAACAGGTGGTGCTTGAGACGTTTTTTGAAAATGTCTAGAGATGGAGCGCTACGGATGTCTGCAGGAAGAGTGTTCCAGAGGGTGGGGGCTGCAGCACTGAAGGCTCTGTCTCCATAGGTTCTGAGTTTGGTTTTGGGCATGGAAAGTAGGCCGGTGTCTGAAGATGGCAGGTTGCGGGATGGTGTGTATGGATGGAGGAGATCAGAAAGGTACTGGGGAGCCAGAGCATGGAGAGATTTGTATGTGAGGAGGAGGACTTTGTAGTTGACACGGGACTTGATAGGGAGCCAGTGGAGGTGGATGAGGGTCGCAGTGATGTGTTGCCAGGGTCTAGTGCGGGTGAGAACTCTAGCTGCAGAGTTTTGGACGTACTGAAGCCTGTCCAGGGTTTTGCTGGTAACTCCAGACAGGACTCCATTACAGTAGTCCAGGCGGGAGGTTATGAAAGCATGAATGAGTGTTTCAGCCACAGAATCAGGGAGTGATGGTCGGAGTCTGGAGATGTTCTTGAGATGATAGAAGGCAGATTTGGTGACAGACTTTATGTGGGACTGGAAGGAGAGGGTGGAGTCCAGGATGACGCCCAGGTTTTGGACCTCAGAGGACGGACAGATGGAGGTCCCGTCCACATGGAGCATGAGATCTCCAACCTTCTGCAGCAGCGCTTTGGGGGCCACCACCATGAGCTCTGTTTTATTGCTGTTGAGTTTGAGTTGGTTAGAGGTCATCCAGGCTTTGATGTCATGGAGGCAGTTTACCAGGGAGTGGGGAGGGAGCTGAGTGGATGGTTTGGTGCTGAGATAGAGTTGGGTGTCATCTGTGTAACCCCTGTAAAAAGTTGAGTACTCTCATAAGTTAACTGCTGAGCTGGTCTTTGGTAGTTCTCGCGGTATTTCGGCGCCTTCGCGTGAACTCAGTCACATGACGCACGTGAGTCATGTGAACTGATCCTTTGAAAATCATGGCGGTTCAGTCAGTCGGGAGACGTGGTGGACGCTCCATACGGAGCTGCAGCAGATGTTCACAACCTAAAACGAGCCGGTTGAAGCGAGTGACACGCTCTAAAAGTCGACTTGAATTGGCCGGGTTTTTTTTCTGTTCCTGATCTAAACCAATCTAAGATGGCGAGCTTACCCAGAACCTGAACCTGAACTGATCAGCGTTGATTTCTCCACCTGTGCGGTAGGAGATCTGCATTCTAGTTCTCTCTAGCCCAATGCCCCCCACAGCTCTCATCTCACTGCTCTGGATTGAACTGTTGTTGCATTCTTCCTTGGACTTTAACTGAAAGACATTCACTGAATTCATCCTGATCTCAGGGGCATATAAGGAGACTCAATTGAAACATATTGAACTGTCGAAACATATTGAGCTTCTGATTCATATTGAACTGCTGATACTAATGGACTGTTGATTCATAATGAACTACTGATACATATTGGACAGAAACCAATTGGGTTATCGTTGGGTTAAAGTGTTTGTTTTGTTTTCTGTTAAAATGGTCATGACTGATCTGTATATATTGTAAATACTCTGCACTATAACATAATACAAAAGGTACCTGCAATACAACTTACCTGTCTGCTGCTTGTTGTTACTGGTCCTCAGCCTCCTAGAGTGAGTCTAGAAATTATAATTTGACTCTAGCCCATCAACTAAATACTTTTGGTTATCATTGCTTACCTTAAGAGTGAAAGCTGAGACCGTGTTTGTGAATAGTCTGTCCAAGGGGAAGCATGTAGATGGTGAAAAGGAGAGGTCCAAGAACAGAGCCTTGAGGCACGCCCTGGTTAACTGGGGCGGCGGATGAGTGAGAGGTGCTGATGGTAACAAACTGTTTTCTTTGTGAGAGATATGAGTGAAACCAGGAGAGAGCTGTACCAGTGATGCCAAGATGGTGAGACAGGCGGTGGAGGAGGATGGTGTGGGATATTGTGTCGAAGGCAGCGGTTAGGTCAAGGAGGATGAGGAGGCTGATGTGTCCAGAATCTGCAGCTGTGAGGAGGTCGTTGGTTATTTTGATAAGGGCGGTCTCAGTGCTGTGGTGAGTGCGAAATCCTGATTGAAGAGGTTCATGGAGCTCATGGTTGGACATGTGTTGCTGGAGTTGGGCAGCGACTGCTTTTTCGAGAGTTTTGCTGATGAAGGGAAGTTTGGAGATCGGTCGATAGTTGGAGAGGTTCTCCGGGTCTGACCCGGGCTTCTTGATGATGGGGGTTACTGAGGCAGTTTTGAAGGATGAGGGGACAATTCCAGATGATAATGAGGCGCTGATGATGTCTACCATGATGGGGCACAGAACAGACAGAGATGCTTTCACCAGTGGTGTGGGCATGGGGTCGAGGGAGCAGGTGGATGCCTTGGCCTTCTTGACCCATTCAGCCACTTGGAGAGTGTCCACGGGTGTGAAGCAGGAAAGACGGCAGTGAGGCGGAGGAGCGGTGTCCTGGTGTGAAGTGAAATCCTGAGGTGGAGGTCCAGATGAAAGTTGCTGCTGGATGGAGGCAACTTTATCCTGGAAAAACTGCAGGTGCCTAGTGCAGCGGTTGAAGTCGGCTGGGGGATGAAGGTTGTCAATGGGACGGAGAAGGCGATTTATTGTGGAGAAGAGCATCCGGGGATGGTTTTGCTGGTCACTGATGAGGGATGAGTACTAGCTGGACTTTGCTCTGGAGAGAGCTTCTTTGTAGGAGCGCACATGCTCTTTATAGGCCTCCAGATGGACGGTGAGGCCAGATTTTTTAGAAAGTCTCTCCAGCTGTCGGCCAGAAGCCTTCATGGAGCAGAGTTCAGCAGTGTACCAGGGGGCTGGGTGGGTAAAGGAGACTGAGCGAGTCTTCAGAGGGGCGAGAGAATCCAGGCTGAGGGATAGTGCTGTATTGTAGTGATTGGCCAGGGCATCAACTGTGGTTATAGGGTGTGTAGTGGTCAGGTTGGTAGCTAACATGTTCTTGAGGGCTGGGATGCTTATTGACTTGAGGTTACGGAAAGTGATGTTACGTTTTGTAAGCTGTCTGGGGAGGGGGGTGGGGCTAGAGAAGAAAACAGCATGGTGATCTGAGATGGCTAGGTCCAGGCATTGTGGAATGAATGGGGTGAGACCAGTGGAGCACACAAGATCCAGTGTGTGACCTTTGGAGTGGGTGGGTCCTTGGACATGCTGTGTGATGTTGAAGCAGTCCAGTAGTGATAGAAATTCAGAGGTGAGTGTGCAGCTGGTGGAGTCAACGTGGATATTGAAGTCTCCAAGGAGAAGTATGGAGGAAGACCTGGAGCAGACAGAGGTGAGGAGCTCAGACAGGATTGGATGAACGTTCTGTCTGTCACATCTCTACCGGCCAATCAGAGCAACAAAACACGCGACGTAGCAGCTATTGAGCTGCGTGTGTGCAGCTGCGGGGAATAACGGTAACCATGGCAACTGCAGACATGTCAGTACTCGACGTTTGTGGTTTTTGAAAAGAAAACAACTCACTGCTGTTCTTTGTTCTTCTTTTAAAGAAGAAATGTCGTCAAGTTCTGATAAAACTGGCGCTTTAGCAGCATCCACGCTAATCTCTTCCTCAATAACTGCACCAGCTCTTGCTGCTGCTTGTTTACATCACGACTCTGCTGTGCCTGAAGGTACCGCCCCTCATCACTGATTGGTCCTGTCACTTTCTAACTGACCCAAACAGTTCAGACGGGAGTTTTGAAGATGGATTCACCAGTGAGAAACACAGAAACAGGCGTATCCATCTGCTCTGCAGGGTTAATATCCAGACAGATTTATCTTATCATTATATACAACCATAATTATCTTTTATATCAACTCCTGATCAAAATCTAAAGACCAGCAGAAAAATGTCATGAATTTACATCTGGCACTGTTGGCTCTTAAGAAGGTTCTCAGTAGAGCTTCAAAGTGCAAAAAGAAGAAATGGGAGTGAGACAAAAAAGAGCTGAGGAAGAAATTTATAGCAAACAAGAATTAAAGTGAAATAGTCTGTTCATCAGCTGATCAGAAGTTTAAGACCACAGCCTTAAAAAAAACCTGGAACTCCCTCAAAACAGAAGTAAAAGTTTGGTGGAAGGACTCAGTGATGAGGAGCTCCACCGTTCTTGTTGAACTCTTCAAAAATCATTTGGGCGTGCTTGATGGGAGCGTTTCCAGGAGGCTAGAGGGAACGTTGCTCCTAGTGGTGAAGATGGCTTCATGAAGGGCATCCACTGTCTGGAACTCATGTCCATTTTGTAAACTTCCCTTGCCCCCATCCCCAAATGTTCTCAGTTGGACTGAGATCAGAGGAACACGCAGGATGGTCCAGAAGAGTGAGGTTCTCCTGAAGAAGACAGTACCCTTTGAGTACTAATAAAGATCTTTGAACCTTGATGCCCCCCCCCCCCACTGTGCCGTGGAGAAAACATCTCCAGTGGATCTCCTGGTCATTCCAGGAAGGTTGAAGCCTTCAGGACCGTCAAGGTCATATTTTTATCATCAGAGAATAAAACTTTCTTCCACCTCTCAGTGTCCCATGTTTGGCGTTCCTCTGTAAAGTCCAACCGGGCGATTTAGTGGCGTTGAAGGAGACAAGGCCTTTGAAGACGTTTTTAGTTTTTTAAGCCCCTCCCTCCCAGATGCCGTCTGATGATTACTGGGCTGCAGTCGGCGCCAGTAACGGCCTTCGTCTGGGTCAATGATCGTCCCGTGTCTTGACGGACAGCCAATCAGATCCTCCGGCTCAGTGCAGGTGAAATGTTTTTGGGTCTACCACTTGACTTTTAGTTCCCTAACCCCCCGAAATTCCCAGTGATGGTCTTAGTGCGTCCAACCTCAGCAGCGACGGCGTGTTGCTAAAGGCCTTGCTCATGCAGCTCAACAATCTGGCCACATTCAAAGACAGAAAGATTTTTAACCTTCACCATCAGGAGGTCATGACAGCGAGAATCCCTGACAGAAATCACATGAAATCCACATTCATGAGCAGATTTTGGCTTCTGCCATTTTTCAGCTGGTCTTAAGATTTTGATGAGGAGTGTATATCCAAAGATATGTATCTGATATTGATCTTATATTGATGGTAAATTGCTGCTGTATAGGTGATCAGTACTGGGTTCATCGGTGTGTAAGGTGAGCAGCAGTTCCTGTCTGGTTTTCACCGCCCAGTCAGATCCAAACCAGCACAGCTTTAACGACATGCATCACTTCCTGTGGCAGAGGAGGATTTTTAAACAGCTGATATGAAATGATGCTGAAGGTTGAGTCAGAGTCGTTGGATGACTGAGAGGACAGACTCTTCTTCCTCCTCTCTCTCTGACACCTTTAACTCTTCCTCTTTGTTTCCAGAGTCTCTCCTCTTCTGCCCTCCTTTGGAAAGACGCTGAAAGAACCTTCACTGACTTTTACCATCAGGTCAAAACTCATCTTTAATATGCAGAGGTTATTATTGAGAGCCTCCTGCACGTACGTTCATCGTGTATAGAAACTACAGCTGGACATATTAGCTTTATACCAATTTTCACAGTGAAAATAAAGACATTTATCTCAGTCTGCCAGGTTTGAGCGATGATATCCATCAGATTACAGACCCAACAAAACTAAATGTGACAGTAAGTCAGTCACACGGCTGAGGTTCAGTCTGATATTTACCCTGATAGACCTGATCTATATCTGCTGGTTATGGAGCTGCTGCCTGTTCTACCTTTTCAGTCATTTATCATGGTTTCATTAATGATATTATTCAGCTGTAGATCTGACTGAACCTCTGCTGGGTAATGCTCAGAGGTTTTTGGTAAATCAGGTCAGGATGTTTTTTCTGTAAAGTGCAGGTGTTCTTTTCTAAGCAGACCCCAGCGTCTGTTCTCTCTGTTCTTTTATTCATGTACCTGTGCCGTATATTTAAACAGACATATTCCTCTGCACCAATCAAAGCAGAGAGAGATTAATTGTCAGCGTGTCCGTCTCTCTGAACATTCCTGTTTTCCTGTCATGTGTTTACCCACCGCTCTCCTGAGCTCCATCTTCTTTCGTCCGACGCTCCAAACACACCGAACATTTGATGAGCGGCGGCGACGGTCCGAGCGGGACGGAGAGCTGTCTGCAGAAATCAGACGGGGGATTATGAACTCATCATGAGCTCTGAATTCTGCATGAAAGGAGACGATTAAAGAGAAAGTTTAGTTTGTCAGAAATATTGAAGATTGTCTGATGAAGCATGAGAAAAATATGATCCTGTCACAGAGCTGCTCCATAATGAATGAGCAGTGTTATTAAAGACGCCATCAGAGCAACGGCAGTGAATTAATGATGGGTTAAACCATCCCCATTCAGTATTTATTCAACAAGTGAGCTCACAGCTGAGGAACTTTAGCTCTAGCTGATGAACGCAGAGAGAACTCCAGAGTTTATTATCAAAGTTTGATGATTATTATCCGTACTTACTCTGACGTGTTCACACAGAAACAGTCAGATCCATCGGCCCTGATGTTCTTCAGTTCTGACAGTTCACCAGATCAGGTTTTTATCCATTTTATCCACAGCACGACGCAGATCAGCGGATGTTTCCTAGTTTGTTAGCTAACGCCATTAGCCTCGGCTGCACAATCGTTTAAATCCATCCACTCATTTTCTACACGGCTTATCCTGTCAGGGTGGCAGGAGAATTATTCCTTGGATGCAGCTGTAGTCAGGACACTGAAAGCATCGTCCTGTTGTCTGCTCCTGCCTGCAGGCTGAGCAGCTTCACAGAGGAGTGGAGCCAAGGATACAGCAGCAGGACGTCTCAAAGCCTCCTCCTCAGTCAGTCTGAACCCTCACACTCCTCTCTCCATGTGAACGTCTGACCAGAGAAGTCAGCTCCTCAGAATCAGCAGCTGCTGACGCGATCGCCTCGGTAAGAGCCCTGAAACGACTTTCACACACAGAGGCCGCCACCGATGGTGGAGTTAAAACACTGACCGCTTTATCAGAGGCTGTCAGAGAAAGACCTGAACGTAGAGTCTGATCCACGTTCCTGCATGGCTACCTTATCATATCCTGGTACAAGGACCGCCATATGACGGCATTAAAGAACGTGAGCTTAGCCAGATTGGCATGCACACCACCAGTGACTGGTTCAGCCAGCGGGGCCGCTTCACATCCTGGATCAGAGGAGGAACCGACTGAGCTGCAACAAGACAGAGAGGCTGATCTCTGTGGAGAAGAACGTGAATTTCATCCACACCTTTTTTTCAAAAACAGAGGTTGTTCTCAGTTTTGACCTTCTGTACGTACACAACAGTGTTTTAGGTCCTCCGTAAACATCCGTCCATTTTCCATACCTCTTATGCCGTTGGGGGTGGAGCCTATCCCAGCTGTCATTGGGCGAGAGGCGGAGTACACCCTGTGGTCGCCAGTCGATCACATGGCTGACAGAGACAGACAACCAGGCACACTCACACCTTCGGCCAGTTTAGAGTGATCAGTTAACCTAACCAGTACGTTTGTGGTGGGGGGAAGCCGGAGAACCTGCAGAGAACCCACACATGCACGGGGAGAACATGCAAACTCCACACAGAAAGGCCCGGACTGGGAATTGAACCAGGAACCTTTTCAGGTAACAGCGCTAACCCCTGCGCCACCATGCAGCCTCACCGTAAACGCCTTCATGAAAACTCCTTCTAGGGTCCAGATTGTCTCCTCTGTTTGACTGACTGCTGTGTGATGTTACTTTTGTTTCCATGGCGACAGCAGCCAAAGCTGTGCTAAGTGGAACTGCTACAGAACTTTCTCCACGCTGACACAAACACAGCTGCTCTCCACCAGTGCTCATAATCAGAGATAATCCAACTACAGACTACCACGGCCGGACTACAGAGCTCCCTGCTGGTCTAGAACCCTCCACCATCACCAGCAGTCTGGATCAGACCTGGGTCTGATCCAGACTGATGGGACAGCTCTGAGAAGGAAGGGGTGCTGTGTCTGTGAGCGAAGTGTCTAACCTGTCCAGCAGAGCTCAGGCTGTTGGCGTGGTGGGATCCTCACACTGCCGAGTTTTTGTGTCTCTGTGTGGACAAAGAGGTTTGTAGATCGCCACACACGGACGGGATTATTCTGGAATGAGGAAAAACCCCCGGTCTTAAAGCCTCTACCTTTGGACCAGAAGAAGTGGACTGGATTATTCTCAGTTAATCTCAGTTAATCTCAGTTATTAGTTGCACGGGGATAACATGCAAACTCCACACAGAAAGGCCCGGACTGGGAATTGAACCAGGAACCTTTTCAGGTAACAGCGCTAACCCCTGCGCCACCATGCAGCCTCACCGTAAACGCCTTCATGAAAACTCCTTCTAGGGTCCAGATTGTCTCCTCTGTTTGACTGACTGCTGTGTGATGTTACTTTTGTTTCCATGGCGACAGCAGCCAAAGCTGTGCTAAGTGGAACTGCTACAGAACTTTCTCCACGCTGACACAAACACAGCTGCTCTCCACCAGTGCTCATAATCAGAGATAATCCAACTACAGACTACCACGGCCGGACTACAGAGCTCCCTGCTGGTCTAGAACCCTCCACCATCACCAGCAGTCTGGATCAGACCTGGGTCTGATCCAGACTGATGGGACAGCTCTGAGAAGGAAGGGGTGCTGTGTCTGTGAGCGAAGTGTCTAACCTGTCCAGCAGAGGTCAGGCTGTTGGCGTGGTGGGATCCTCACACTGCCGAGTTTTTGTGTCTCTGTGTGGACAAAGAGGTTTGTAGATCGCCACACACGGACGGGATTATTCTGGAATGAGGAAAAACCCCCGGTCTTAAAGCCTCTACCTTTGGACCAGAAGAAGTGGACTGGATTATTCTCAGTTAATCTCAGTTAATCTCAGTTATTCTCAGTTAATCTCGGTTATTCTCGGTTAATCTCGATTATTCTTGGTTAATCTCGGTTATTCTCAGTTAATCTTGGTTATTCTCTGTTACACTCGGTTAATCTCAGTTGATCTCGGTTATTCTCGGTTACAATCAGTCAATCTCGGTTAATCTCAGTAAATCTAGGTTATTCTCCATTAATCTCGGTTAATCTGGGTTATTCTTGGTTATTCTCAGTTATTCTCAGTTATTCTTAGTTAATCTCAGTTAATCTCAGTTATTCTCAGTTGATCTCAGTTATTCTCAGTTATTCTCAGTTAATCTCAGTTATTCTCAGTTAATCTCAGTTAATCTCGGTTATTCTCGGTTACAATCAGTCAATCTCGGTTAATCTCAGTAAATCTAGGTTATTCTCCATTAATCTCGGTTAATCTGGGTTATTCTTGGTTATTCTCAGTTATTCTCAGTTATTCTTAGTTAATCTCAGTTAATCTCAGTTATTCTCAGTTGATCTCAGTTATTCTCAGTTATTCTCGGTTAATCTCAGTTAATCTAGGTTATTCTCGGTTAATCTCAGTTAATCTCGGTTATTCTCGGTTAATCTCAGTTAATCTCGGTTAATCTCAGTTAATCTAGGTTAATCTCGGTTATTCTCAGTTGATCTCAATTATTCTCAGTTATTCTCAGTTAATCTCAGTTATTGTCAGTTAATCTCATTTAATTTCAGTTAATCTCAGATAATCTCAGTTGATCTCGGTTATTCTCGGTTATTCTCAGTTATTCTCAGTTAATCTCAGTTATTCTCAGTTAATCTCAGTTAATCTCAGTTATTCTTAGTTAATCTCAGTTAATCTCAATTATTCTCAGTTTAAATCTCGGTTATTCTTAGTTATTCTCTGTTGATCTCAGTTATTCTCAGTTGATCTCGGTTATTCTCAGTTAATCCAAGTTAATCTCAGTTATTCTCAGTTAATCTCAGTTAATCTTGGTTAATCTCAGTTAATCTCGGTTAATCTCAGTTAATCTCGGTTAATCTCAGTTGATCTCGGTTAATCTCGGTTATTCTCAGTTATTCTCAGTTAATCTTGGTTAATCTCGTTTATTCTTGGTTATTCTCAGTTAATCTCAGTTATTCTCAGTTGATCTCAGTTATTCTCAGTTAATCTCAGTTATTCTTAGTTAATCTCAGTTATGCTCAGTTGATCTCAGTTATTCTCAGTTATTCTCAGTTAATCTCGGTTATTCTCGGTTAATCTCAGTTAATCTCGGTTATTCTACGTTAATCTTGGTTAATCTCGGTTAATCTCAGTTATTCTCGGTTAATCTCAGTTATTCTCAGTTAATCTCAGTTAATCTCAGTTATTCTTAGTTAATCTCAGTTATTCTCAGTTGATCTCAGTTATTCTCAGTTAATCTCAGTTATTCTCAGTTGATCTCAGTTATTCTCAGTTAATCTCAGTTATTCTCAGTTGATCTCAGTTATTCTCAGTTAATCTCAGTTGATCTCAGTTATTCTCAGTTAATCTCAGTTATTCTCAGTTAATCTCAATTATTCTCAGTTATTCTCGGTTAATCTCAGTTAATCTCAGTTATTCTCGGTTAATCTCGGTAAATCTTGGTTAACCTCGGTTAATCTTGATTATTCTCGGTTATTCTCGGTTGATCTCGGTTATTCTCAGTTAATCTCAGTTAATCTCGGTTATTCTCAGTTGGTCTCAGTTAATCTCAGTAAATCTCAGTTATTCTCAGTTAATCTCGGTTATTCTCGGTTAATCTCAGTTAATCTCAGTTAATCTCAGTTATTCTCAGTTATTCTCAGTTGATCTCAGTTATTCTCAGTTAATCTCAGTTGATCTCAGTTATTCTCAGTTAATCTCAGTTATTCTCAGTTAATCTCAATTATTCTCAGTTATTCTCAGTTAATCTCAGTTATTGTCAGTTAATCTCATTTAATTTCAGTTAATCTCAGATAATCTCAGTTGATCTCGGTTATTCTCGGTTATTCTCAGTTATTCTCAGTTAATCTCAGTTATTCTCAGTTAATCTCAGTTAATCTCAGTTATTCTTAGTTAATCTCAGTTATTCTCAGTTGATCTCAGTTATTCTCAGTTAATCTCAGTTATTCTCAGTTAATCTCAGTTATTCTCAGTTGATCTCAGTTATTCTCAGTTATTCTCAGTTGATCTCAGTTATTCTCAGTTAATCTCAGTTGATCTCAGTTATTCTCAGTTAATCTCAGTTATTCTCAGTTAATCTCAGTTATTCTCAGTTATTCTCAGTTGATCTCAGTTATTCTCAGTTAATCTCAGTTATTCTCGGTTAATCTCAGTTAATCTCAGTTATTCTCAGTTATTCTCAGTTAATCTCAGTTATTCTCAGTTGATCTCAGTTATTCTCAGTTAATCTCAGTTGATCTCAGTTATTCTCAGTTAATCTCAGTTATTCTCAGTTAATCTCAATTATTCTCAGTTATTCTCAGTTAATCTCAGTTATTGTCAGTTAATCTCATTTAATTTCAGTTAATCTCAGATAATCTCAGTTGATCTCGGTTATTCTCGGTTATTCTCAGTTATTCTCATTTAATCTCAGTTATTCTCAGTTAATCTCAGTTAATCTCAGTTAATCTCAGTTATTCTCAGTTGATCTCAGTTATTCTCAGTTAATCTCAGTTATTCTCAGTTAATCTCAGTTATTCTCAGTTGATCTCAGTTATTCTCAGTTATTCTCAGTTGATCTCAGTTATTCTCAGTTAATCTCAGTTGATCTCAGTTATTCTCAGTTAATCTCAGTTATTCTCAGTTAATCTCAGTTATTCTCAGTTATTCTCAGTTGATCTCAGTTATTCTCAGTTAATCTCAGTTATTCTCGGTTAATCTCAGTTAATCTCAGTTATTCTCAGTTATTTTCAGTTATTCTCAGTTTTTCTCAGTTATTCTCAGTTGATCTCAGTTATTCTCAGTTAATCTCAGTTTTTCTCAGTTAATCTCAGTTAATCTCAGTTAATCTCAGTTATTCTCAGTTTATCTCAGTTATTCTCAGTTATTCTCAGTTAATCTCAGTTAATCTCATTTAATCTCAGTTATTCTCAGTTAATCTCAGTTATTCTCAGTTATTCTCAGTTAATCTCAGTTTTTCTCATTTATGCTCAGTTAATCTAGGTTATTCTCAGTTAATCTCAGTTATTCTCAGTTAATCTCAGTTAATCTCAGTTATTCTCAGTTAATCTCAGTTATTCTCAGTTAATCTCAGTTATTCTCAGTTGATCTCAGTTAATCTCAATTATTCTCAGTTAATCTCAGTTATTCTCAGTTAATCTCAGTTAATCTCAGTTATTCTCAGTTAATCTAATTTAATTTCAGTTAATCTCAGTTAATCTCAGTTATTCTCAGTTAATCTAAGTTATTCTCAGTTTTTCTCAGTTAATCTCAGTTATTCTCAGTTATTCTCAGTTAATCTCAATTATTCTCAGTTGATCTCAGTTATTCTCAGTTAATCTCAGTTATTCTCAGTTAATCTAATTTAATTTCAGTTAATCTCAGTTAATCTCAGTTATTCTCAGTTAATCTCAGTTATTCTCAGTTAATCTCAGTTATTCTCAGTTGATCTCAGTTAATCTCAATTATTCTCAGTTAATCTCAGTTATTCTCAGTTAATCTCAGTTAATCTCAGTTATTCTCAGTTAATCTAATTTAATTTCAGTTAATCTCAGTTAATCTCAGTTATTCTCAGTTAATCTAAGTTATTCTCAGTTTTTCTCAGTTAATCTCAGTTATTCTCAGTTATTCTCAGTTAATCTCAATTATTCTCAGTTGATCTCAGTTATTCTCAGTTAATCTCAGTTATTCTCAGTTAATCTAATTTAATTTCAGTTAATCTCAGTTAATCTCAGTTATTCTCAGTTATTCTCAGTTAATCTCAGTTATTCTCAGTTATTCTCAGTTAATCTCAGTTATTCTCAGTTAATCTCAGTTATTCTCAGTTAATCTCATTTAATTTCAGTTAATCTCAGTTAATCTCAGCCCATCCATCAGAGGAGACGTCCTCGACGCTTCATTCACACAGAAAGCAGAGACAGGGATTGAAAACCAGAAGCATGAGTTTTTTCAGTGTTTCTGTAGGTTTTTTTCAGTTTTATACGGTGAATTTTTTCAGCTTTCGTCTTTTTTTTGTTCTTTTTTTCTGATCGATGACGCGCTGCGGTCTGTGACTCCTTTCAAACTCTCTCCATCCCTCCTGAAGCCCGTCCTTCTCATATCAACGTCTGAGGCTGATGCAGAGATCCAGTCTGACTGACTGATGATGAAGATGAGGAGGATGAAGAGCAAGACATGAATATTTATGACATTTACAGAGCATATGTGGTTAGAGTGGTTCTTATGTATTTCCTAAAGGTGTGCATATAAAAAGGTGGAATCATTTCTTTCCTTTAGAGATGGAAATTTTAGATTGATCAGAATATATTTGTAAATATTTGTGTGTTAACCTGTGGATCTGTAGGACTCTAGACATTTATTTTGTGTTTTGTTTTTTTTTTAAATATTCTTAAATCTAAAAATCATTCAGACACATGGAATCAACATTGAAGGTGGAACATGAAATAAATCAGGATTAAAGTGAGGAGAATAAATGTAGGAACATGTCAGCGTGCAGGAGCGACTCCCATCATCCTCTCTGCTCCTGCAGCTCCTCACTCCTGGAGTCAAAGATGAAGAAAAGCACTGAGGTGGAATTATTCACTGTTTCCATCCATCCATTTTCTATACCCCTTATTCCATTCCGGGTCGGGGGTGGGCTGGAGCCTATCCCAGCTGTCATTGGGCGAGAGGCGGGGTACACCCTGAACTGGTCGCCAGTGAATCGCAGGGCTGACACTGTTTTTAATAAATATTCTTTATTTACACACACTGTCTCCATTTAACCCTTTAAAGCCTGTTTATCATGTTTAATAAATCCTTTTTTGATACCTCTATCTAATTAATATCATCAATAAATTACTAAAAAAGTTCTGAATACAACCTGATAAATGATAAAAATGCCCTGAGGAGGATCATCAGTTACCAACTACTGCTAACGCATCAAACGAGATTCAAAAATATAAATGCTCATTTTTGATGGAAATTTGGGTTTCAGTAGAAAGTGAAATAAACATTTCAGTTCCAAAAATGAGAATTTTCTGGCTATAATTTTTGCGTTCAGGCTTTAAAGGGTTAAAGTTTATTTTAAAATCAGCCAGTCAGAGTCTGTGGACATAAACATGATCAACATTAACTCTGTTAATGTTTCTGATAAAGAGATGAAGCTGAGATAAAACACATGAGAGTTAGAGTCTAAATGAAGCCGTCAGAGGCTGAACAGCCCGAAACCCTGCAGCTCTCCATCCAGGATCTTTATACACTGGCGCCCCCTATCTGAGGCAGAGCTCACTGCAGCAGCAGAGCTGCGCTCTGAGGACACTGAGGAGAGCTGCTGAGGCCGATGGAGGGGGAGGCCTGCTCCTCAGGGGGGGCTCAGGGGGTCTGAGGACCCAGACGGAGTCTCAGTGAAGGAAACATCCAGAAACATTAATGTGGTTCATGAGGGAGAGAGAATTAGAGACAGGAGGACCAGATCCTTCCTGAGGCTTCATCACAGCAGAGACCCTACAGTAGAGAGTTTAGAATGATAAGAGACCAGGTCTACAGGAGACCAGGTCCACAGGACAGTCCGAGTACTTTTACACCTGAACATCTGTTCCTCTGTCTCTGATCAGGTCTGAGTGAAAACGTCTGAGAGTCTCGTGGATTTATTCACATTAGAGGGTTTTAAACTGGAGTCATGTTCACCACCTTCACAGCACATCTGATCTGCAAAGCATGATGGGAGAAAAGCAGAATGACCCATTTAATAAACCTGCTCATAACAGGAAGTGGAAACCATCAGAGGGAGGCTGCTGAAGGAGTACGGAGCTCACACACACACACACACACACACATTTACATCTCCATGTTCCAGAGGCTCCTCTGGTTTTACATCATTTATTTTATTTATTTTTATGTTAGATCAGATCATCTCTTTACATACTATATATTTATATATTTATATATTTATATATGAGGCGGTTTATCATCATTTACATGCCGTACATTTAAACACAGTAAATATTCAGAATCCTAAAAATAAAAAGGGACCAGACTGATACAGAATATCAGGAGGAACTGTTAAAGCAGGAATATTCACCGCTCAAATGAAACCAAGAGAATTATGACAAAATAAAGAGCTAAATATCAGTGAATCCGGATTCTCATTGAAGAATAAGACCTTACTGATCCTCAGAGTCAGTTTTAGCTTTAAGATGAGGATCAGCTCCAAACATGACACCTCAGACTTTATTCAGACCCTCAGGTCCATCCAGGATCATCTGGATCCATGTGAACATGGAGTGGTGGAGGATAATCAGAGTAACTGTCTGAGGGGCTCAGAGACATGTAGGGTAAAGAACCAGAACTAGAACTGGAACTGGAACTGGAACCATCAGTCTGGTCCTGGTCCAGGACCTTCTACATGGAGCTGTGACTTCCTCCAACAGTTGTCTTTTTTATTGTGGCACAGCCACCAACTACTGAGGTTAGAATTAGAATAATGGGGGGGGGGGTCTTTATCTGTGATGCATAAATCCATCACAGACAGTCGGCCAGTGAAGAGTTAAAGGGAGGAGACGCAGAGTGACACGCCTCATTGGGTAGATTATGTGCCGCAAACAAAAAGTGTGTGTCGGAGTGTCAGTCAGCCAGAGCACCGGGGCCCATCTGCGCTCTCTCCCTCCCTCTCCTCTCTCTCTCTCTCTCTCTCTCTCTCTCGCTCGCCCCTCGCCGTGTGTATCCGTGCTGCTCCGGTGTAGGTTCCCGCCGTCCGCGGAGCTCTGCAGCAGCAGCTCGTGTCTCCTCTGAGCAGCAGGAGGGGGGGATGTACTGACAGACGGACCGTCCTCTCCTCTTCATCGCCGGCTCTGCTGCTTTTGTTCCCGGGCTTTGGTTCGCTGCAGCAGCGCTGACTTTGTGGATTATTGTTCCTGCTCGCCGTTCCGGAGGTAGGTGGTCTGCAGGGCTGTGTGTGGGGACAGTTGAGGGCTTTGGCTGCAGTTCGGACCCTCGATGGACCCCTAAACCCGATTGAACAAAGAGACGTGACCAAAGAAAGGGTTCTAGAGGCTCGTGCATGCATGCGTTTGGTTTTACGCAGAGAAATCCGCGGCATGAAAAGTTTTTATGCTCTTCACCCCGGAGAGACGGTAACTCTACAGATGTTTGACCCTCCAGGCTTCCATACATCACACACTTTTTGAGACCCACTTTTGGGTCCCGACCCAGCGCTTGAGAACCCCTAGTTTGGGGTTAAATCAGAGTGTGGTAGTTCCTGCTGCCCCTCTAACGTGGCTGATGTGCAGAGCGCGGCTCTGCGGGTCTAGGGTCTGGTTTTCACGCAGATACGCGGACAGGGCTGAAAAATCCCGGCAGTGAGATGTTTCTGAAAATGAACTACTGTAGAGAGGACCCTGAACAGGACCCGAACCATGACTGAAACCTGATCCGGTTCAAGCAGAACAAACAGATGAGGCCTGTAGTCAGACATTTATCAAGTTTCAGAGCTTTGGACTTCCTAAATCCTTTCAGGGATTTCTCCACCAGGTGACCTGAGCTCTCCTGGTGCTCTCCAGAATGATGTGAGCATGCTCATGCACGCGCAGCTCAGCTGTGAGACAGCAGAGAACTCTGGGTGTTTTCTCAGAGCATTCTGGGCTCTTTATTTTAAATCCATGAAGATAGACTCTATTATTAACGGGCTGT
>NC_054869.1:54663251-54700751 GCF_018320785.1 Cheilinus undulatus
CTCAGAGGTCTGAGAGAGTTCTTCTTCTTTCTCTAATCAGAGCCACACTACAGCATGGAGAATATTTATGGGTTATTATTTTCATAGCTTCAAAGATTTAAATAATTGATTTATATAATTTTAATATTTTTATGATTTTAATGGTATTGATAATTTTAATCACTTTAATGATTTTAATGATTTTAATGACTTTATTAATATTAATGATTTTTAGCAGATTCATCATTAATGAGAACACACAGATTTTCAGAGCAGCATCTTTCCTCTGATTCTCTGTGTGTTAAAGAGGTGAGAGAGTTTTATGATCATTGAATATATATTAGATATAATTAACTCTGAGTATTAATACAGGTTCAACTGTTTTTACGCCTGACATTATGAGATGAGTTTGATTATTAACGAATATTTAATTTGAATCAGTGATAGTGTGATTATGATACGGTTTAATTCAACATGTGATTTGACATATTAAATAAATAAATGTGCATAAAAAAAAGATTTAAATTTCAGTTAATGTGAAAAGACGATTTAATCAGATAACACAAAAATATTATTCATAAGAATTATTAGAATTTTTTATGATGAATATTTATCCGACGGAGGATGAAAAATTAATCAGTTAAAGAATTTGTGATGAATTAATTTAAATTAACTGCATTAATTAATCCTGACAGAAACATTAATTTACTGTTGAAATACTTTAAATGTAAAACTTCTGCATTTGAACCGTTCTCCTCATTAACCATCATTTATTATTTCATCTATCAATTTCACCTTTTTAGGCATCGACATTTTTAACTCATTATTTTTTAGTGATCAGACACCGTCCTGTTTTTACTGAGACCAGAGTGAGATTAACCACTGGGAATTTCTGTACACAGTATTTTTATTCTTTAGTTTAATTCTCTCTGTAAACCTCATCAGTCTTCATCAGATAATTATATTTACCCAGAATTCAACGGGGGAATAAATAAAAGCTTGAATCAGAATATTTTTACTCTCATAAACAGAGAAACGTTTCATTAGATGAGCCGAACGCTGAATTAAAGAAAATCAGACATATTTACATCACTGACAGTTTTGATTCAAATATTTGAGGAAATGTTGGATGGAAATAATTTTTAAGCAAAAATAACTCTGTTAATAAAATATAACTCTGTTAATAAAATATAACTCTGTTAATAAAATATAACTCTGTTAATAAAATATAACTCTGCTAATAAAATATAACTCTGCTAATAAAATATAACTCTGCTAATAAAATATAACTCTGTTAATGAACCTAAATCTGTAATTCAAGCATGATCCTGAGATCAGAGATGTTTCTGTGGTGAAGCGTTTGGTTTTGTGTAAAATGTTGGAATTGCCCTTTAAGGCCCATGTTGTTTATTAATATTTTTAAATGGGCCCCATTTAGAGAGGAGGCGGGCCTCATGTGGTCCCCGAGCCACCAGTTGTCCATCCCTTTATTAACGGGTTTGAATTAATTACAAAGCTGGCAGAAAGAGAGAGAGGGCCTTGCTCGCCCCCTGACAGCTGCTTTATCCAATCTGTCGACGACGAGATTTATTTCCTCTGTGCCGGGAGCGAACGACGCCTTAAAACGTCAGAAATGATAAAATAATATTAATAATAATAATAATAACAGAAAAAAAAACAAATAAAAAATAAATAAATAATAATAATAATAAAGAAATAACTGTTTAAATGGCAGGAATAATAAAATAATAATAATAATAATAATAACAGAGTAGTAACTGTTTAAATGACAGGAATAATAAAATAATAATAATAATAATAATAATAATAATAATAATAGAGAAATAACTGTTTAAATGACAGGAATAATAAAATAAAATTAATGATAATAATAACAGAGTAGTAACTGTTCAAATGGCAGGAATAATAAAATAATAATAATAATAATAATAGAGAAATAACTGTTTAAATGACAGGAATAATAAAATAATAATAATAATAATAATAGAGAAATAACTGTTTAAATGACAGGAATAATAAAATAATAATAATAATAATAATAGAGAAATAACTGTTTAAATGACAGGAATAATAAAATAATAATAATAATAATAATAATAGAGAAATAACTGTTTAAATGACAGGAATAATAAAATAATAATAATAATAATAATAGAGAAATAACTGTTTAAATGACAGGAATAATAAAATAATAATAATAATAATAATAGAGAAATAACTGTTTAAATGGCAGGAATAATAAAATAATAATGATAATAATAATAATAATAATAATAATAATGATAATAATAACAGAGTAGTAACTGTTTAAATGGCAGGAATAATAAAATAATAATGATAATAATAATAATAATAATAATAATGATAATAATAACAGAGTAGTAACTGTTTAAATGGCAGGAATAATAAAAAATATTAGTAATAACAGAAAAATAACTTTGTTTAAATGGCAGGAATAGAAATATTAAAATGATAGTTAAAATAACACAAACACAGAAATCAGAGATTTAGATGCGTCCAGTCAAAAGTAAGCAGACTCAGGGAGGACCAGCTCTAGAATCAGAGGAAATAAAAACCGTCATAGCAGCTTTAGAGGGACGCTAGGGCCGGGCAACACGTCCAGTTTTATAGATCTGTGAGCACGCTCTCAGCCTATTTAGATTCATGCTTACTGACGAAGTCAGCCGTTTGACATTTTACTATTTTATTTATTTTATTTTATTTTATCTATTTATGAGCGATCCTAATTCTATTAAAAGTAAAATGATGTCACTTCCTGCTATTCACCGATGTATCGGCTCAGTCTGGAGACGGCTGCAGTGTCGACGTGTGTGTGCTGGTTAGACTGGGAATAGGAGGAATATCCCAGTCCACTCGTTCCCAGACTTCCTCCCTCCAGCTCTGAACGGTCAGCGTCGTTAGCTAAAGGAGGGTTTCATTGCTGTGCAGGCTGAGAGGAGTACTGACCTTTGACCCACTTATTTAGACGGCGCAAAGACAAAGTTGTAGGACATTTGACCCCCCGATTCCTTCCATGGTTGAAGGAACTGAGCTGGGAGTCTGCAGACGGCTTCTCTACAGTTCAGCTGACTTCAGTCTGCAGGTTTAGACCTTTACAGCTGAGATGTGGCTGTTGGTCCAGCCCTGGTGGAAAGTATGTGATAAAAACAGGAGACAGAATTAACAGACAAACAAAAATTAAATCTACTTAAAGATAATGATGCAGGTGATGACCTGAACTGAAGGGATTTAAGCAGCGTTCTTATTTCTGCCAGTGAAAGCATCGATCATCTCTGAATAAATATATAAAAAATAATAATTCATATAAAACTGTCAGAATAAAAGCATCGATCATCTCTGAATAAATATATAAAAAATAATAATTCATATAAAACTGTCAGAATAAAAGCATCGATCATCTCTGAATAAATATATAAAAAATAATAATTCATATAAAACTGTCAGAATAAAAGCATCGATCATCTCTGAATAAATATATAAAAAATAATAATTTATATAAAACTGTCAGAATAAAAGCATCGATCATCTCTGAATAAATATATAAAAATAATAATTCATATAAAACTGTCAGAATAAAAGCATCGATCATCTCTGAATAAATATATAAAAATAATAATTCATATAAAACTGTCAGAATAAAAGCATCGATCATCTCTGAATAAATATATAAAAATAATAATTCATATAAAACTGTCAGAATAAAAGCATCGATCATCTCTGAATAAATATATAAAAAATAATAATTCATATAAAACTGTCAGAATAAAAGCATCGATCATCTCTGAATAAATATATAAAAAATAATAATTCATATAAAACTGTCAGAATAAAAGCATCGATCATCTCTGAATAAATATATAAAAAATAATAATTCATATAAAACTGTCAGAATAAAAGCATCGATCATCTCTGAATAAATATATAAAAAATAATAATTCATATAAAACTGTCAGAATAAAAGCATCGATCATCTCTGAATAAATATGTTATAAGAGAATATAATAATATATATTAAAATGTCAGAATAAAAGCATCAATAGATCAATCTCTCCTCTTCTTCCCCGCAGACACGCAGACATGGAGGAGTCCAGCTCTCAGAAGTTGGCGTGGGATGGGGACGCCAAAGCGGTGCAGCAGTGTCTGACGGACATCTTCACCAGCGTCTACACCACGTGTGACATCCCGGAGAACGCCATCTTTGGCCCCTGCGTGCTGAGCCACACGTCGCTGTATGACAGCATCGCCTTCATCGCCCTGAAGTCCACCGACAAACGGACCGCTCCGTACATCTTCAGGGTCAGTGTCCATGAGAGAACGCCGGGATTTACCTGGAGGACGGTCTCTTCATGAAGCTCGAATATAAAAAAAAAAACAGAATTAGAAATGAAAATCTTCTTGTGAAGACCCAAACATCAGACAGAATAAATATGAGAGAATATCTCTGACCAAAAATGCACGATGAAGAAATAACATAAAAACATGCTGATGTTGATACGGATCATTTCTGACCCACTTAGAAGAAGTATGGTGGCCCTGAAGGTCCACTAGAAAAACATTTCCTACCATGGATAAAAAAAGGCTAACCTTAAAAACCATAAGGTGAAGAAAACAAATTACGAAACCCAAATATTTTTTTTTTTTACAAAGTTCTTCCTTTATTGTTATTATTATTATTATTAATGATAATAATAACAATAATAATAATAATAATAATAATAATAATTTTGGGGGTGCTGGATTGTTTTTGCATTTCCTTCATTTTTGGGGGTCATATTATTTTTTTGTTAATTTCATAGATTTTTTTTATTTTCCATGAAATGATTTTATATCTCAGTGTGATGTTTCTCCACTGGTAGGATGAAGGTGTGTTTGAAAATCCTCCTCATCCTCTCGTTGACGTTTGTGTTCTCTGATCTGACTTTGGGGTCGACTTTTCTTTATTAGTCTTTATTTTTGTCGGTTTTAAATTATTTCCAGCCTGATTTTGTTTGAATTTTCAGAATTATAAGAATGATTTTATGCTGTAGCAAAATAAGTGTGTGTATTATGACAAGTATCCAGGGTTAAAATGACCCACTGTTGGGCCCTGAGCCACCTGTTGAGAACCACAGCTCTAGTATATCTGGACTACAATAACATCGTTTTCATCGTCTGTTTGCTTTCATCAAACATTTATGGAAATGTCAGTGTTATTTTATTAATTTTTTATTTATTATTTATGTTCAAAATCTCATTCATGTTTTTAGAATATTCTAGAATGGATTCAAAGCTCCTAATTAAACCTTATCAGGTTAAAAACCAAATATATTTATTTACAACAGCAGCGTTATTCTGATGCTGCTTTGGTTGCTCTGATAACCTTCTGCTGTCATCTCTGCAGCTCCAACTCTATCTAACATTAGGCTCTACAAGGCAAATTAAAATGCACTTTATTTTTGTGTCTTTTTTATTAACCTTAAGCTTTGTATATATTTCTTTAAATTCCCATTTGAAACAACACAAGAGTAAAACTCCAAAAATGTCCATGCACCAGCATCACTTCTCTGCAGGCAGATCTCTGCAGTCCTATTTTAGAATTGAGACAAACTGAAAAAAGCCTCATTTAGAGGTCATTTAACCCTTCACTGGATATAAAATCCTTCTTTATTTATTGGTTATTTAATTATTTATTAATTACAATAATATCGTTTTATATTTAAAGTTATTATTATTAATCCTGCAGCAGAGGAAGAATCTGCTGAAATATCTGAGATCGTTTAGATGCTGTAAAATGTCAGAAACCTGCCTCTGATTCTGAGTGGAGCTCTGAGCGATGTGCACGGGTAGTTCTGGTGTCAGAATAACCATCCTCTCTGAGGTAGACTCTAAATCAGAGCGCTGTACTCATATCTCCTCGTGTGCTGCACAGGTGGACACGTCGGCGGCCAACAGCACCTCCGAGGGTCTGATGTGGCTGCGGCTGGTGCAGTCGGCGCGCGACAAAGAGGAGCAGAACCTGGAGGCCTACGTGAAGAACGGACAGCTCTTCTACCGCTCGCTGCGGCGCATCGAGAAGGACGAGGAGCTGCTGGTGTGGTACGGGAAGGACCTGATCGACCTGCTGCTGCTCAGCGCCAGCCGAGCGCCCGCCAAGAGCAAAGGTGAGACCACGCGGCCCGAACAACTCCCGAATCATCCGCTGATCTTTATCTTACATCCTAATCACAAGGATGCTCCAGGGACGCAGTCCTCTGTTTTCACCAGGGGGTTAAAAATGTGCAGATTCCCCAGACAGAGGATCTGACAGAGAGGAGTAAACGTGGTTTTAGGAGGAGAGCAAACACAGAGCAGACTGTCAGTCGTGTCACGGTCTGTCTTTATGACACCAACGCTTGTGTTGTTAGTGGGATGCAATCATCTTTATAGGTACGAGGTCAGTTATGAAGTTCTGTTTGTTAAATGTGGATCAGATAAAAACTTCACAGTAAAGTTATCTCAGTGAGAGGAGCCCTGGCCCCATCATCAGGTCCAAACCCTCAGAACTGGCCCTGGAACCATCTGAGGCGTCTGTCAGGGACTGAGCTAGCTTCTTTGGTCAAACTAATCTTTACTCTTCCTCGTCTCTGCAGGATCGTCCCACCACTCCTGTCCTGACTGCAGCCAACGGTTCCAGTTCGAGTTCCCGTTCCTGGCCCACCTGCGCTTCCGTTGCACCAAAAGACTTCAGAGCATCACGGGTGGCGAGGAGGACCAGAGCAAAGAGAGCAGCCCCGAGCGGCCGACCACCACCCCGACCAGAGGCAGTCCCAAGCTGGGCCGCTCGGAGGGCTTTGGCAGCCCGCAGGACGCCAACAAACCCTCCACAGACTTTCACAACCTGGCCCGGGATCTGGAGAACAACCGGACC
This sequence comes from Cheilinus undulatus, assembly GCF_018320785.1. Lineage (NCBI taxonomy): Eukaryota > Metazoa > Chordata > Actinopteri > Labriformes > Labridae > Cheilinus > Cheilinus undulatus. The sequence continues at coordinate 54,670,159 of NC_054869.1, forward strand.
AGCCCGCCCAGCGACAAGGAGGCGGAGATCTGCAGCGAGAGCTCAGGGAAGAGGAAGTTCTCCGAGATGGAGGAGCGGGAGTGCCGAGGGCCGAGCCTTCCCCCGTCCAAATCTAAAGATGAGCTCGCCACGTCGGCGCAGAACTACCGAGGAGCGTACGGTCTGGAGGAGAACCACCGCTCTTTTTCACCGCCCTGCTCCGCCCAGCTCGGCGAGGGCAAACGCAGCGCTTTCACCGAGGTCAAGAAGTCACCACAGAACCTCAAACATCACGGAGGCAGCAAGAACTTGCAGAGCCCCAACTCTGAAAACAAAGATGGCGGCCGTCCCAGCAGCAACCCGTCAGAGAAGCACCTGAACATCAGGCAAGTGCTGTCAGAGACCCAGCCCCCCCAGACCCCGCCCATGGGCAGCGCCTTCACCTCGGTCAGCCAGCAGGGCAGCGGCAGCGGCGGCGAGAGGAAAAGCGCCTTCAGCCAGCCGTCTCGCTCGTCCTTCTCTCAGATTTCGCCGCTGGTGATGCCGCCCAAGCTGCTGGACTGCCACCCGGCCGTGGGCGACACCATCTCCTCCAGCAGACTGTACCAGGCCGACCACCTCGCCGCCAAGCTGCAGGGCGCGGAGCTGGGCGCCAACTGCCCCGTGCCGGGCGGCGTGGCCAAGCAGAACCCGTTCGTCTACGCCACCGCCTTCTGGCCCAAGAACTCGGGGCCTATCCAGCTCCAGATGCCGTCGGCGCTCACCCTCCTCCCCCCTTCCTTCACCTCGCTCTGCCTGCCGGCGCAGAACTGGTGCGCCAAGTGCAACGCCTCCTTCCGCATGACCTCGGACTTGGTTTACCACATGCGCTCCCACCACAAAAAGGAGTACTCCATGGAGCCGCTGGTCAAACGGCGGCGCGAGGAGAAACTCAAGTGCCCCATTTGTAACGAGTCGTTCCGGGAGAGGCATCACCTTTCACGTCACATGACCTCCCACAACTGACTGTCACAGGCTCAGTCAGTTGGCCGGGAGGGAGGGACTATTTTTTAACGCGGAGGGATACGAGGCGCCTGGATTAAGACACTTAAACACTTCAAAATCCTCTTTGCACTTGTTTTCACTTTGGACTGACTCTTTGCTTTCTCTCGTCCCTGTACAGACGTGGTGTTGGAGTGATGATTTTGACTTTAAATTATTATATTTATGAAACACTTGAACCGTTTGAGAAAAGGGAAGATTTAAATATGTGTAAATGTACAGTAAGTCGTATTTTATATCCTATAAATCCAAATATAGAGGAGGAATCAAATGTAGTCTCACGTCATGTTTACAGCAGCAGGTTTTCATGTGGACGACTAATAAACGGGGATTTTATGTCAGATATATTTCAGAGTGCATGAATATGAAATAATATTGATTTAAGATGCAGTCTATACGTTACTACGCTGTAAATACTCCGTTTGATTTCAAATACAAAGTGTCATATTTTGTGTCAGTGGGGAATAGTTTCAGTGTTTCTTCCTTTTGCGGAAATTTGATAGTTTATCGAATCATGTTGAATGCATTGACAATAAAATAGATTTATTTTCACCTCTGCTCGTTCTTTCTTCAATGCAAACTAAAATGAACATTTAAACAGCGTCATTAACCCTGGGGGGTTCCGGTTTGGAGCAGCTGAAAACAAACCTAAAGAGGCTGTGGATCAGTGGGTACAGTCACCTCTCCTCCAGAAGGTCGGGGGTTTGATCCCCTGCTGTGTTTGAATGGGATTAGTTAACACACCCTCCATCTAACCTCCATTATCAGTGTGTGAGCGTGGGGTTAAAGGTTAAAGGTTTGACCTGAAGAGGGAAAAGAAAAACAATCTGACATTAACCAAATCAAATTTAACAAAGACCTGCATGCTAACGTATCTAAATAAACACTGATACAGTACAGAGGTTCATTAATAGAACCAATTAAAGTCATGTTTTATTGCTATAATGCTGATCTTACATTCCTATAAGCCAGATGAATATTTCATTATTACTGGGACGGCTGGCCTGTTGGTACCATCGTCCTCAGTGAGTCTCAGGGTTGAAATCTGATCCTGGACCATGTTTGGTCCACGTCTTCCTCTCCTTGTAGTTCCTCCTCACATGCCCTATCAAAATAAAGGCGAGAGTTAAAAAATAATATATATATATAATAAAAAGAATGTGATCAGAGCATAAATAAGAGATATAATAATGATAATAAAAAGGTTTTTATTTGATTGTCTTTTATCTAAAAAAGCCTCAACGTTTGGCTTCATCCTAGTTAACAGTGCATTTATGAATGAAATGTAGTCTAAATAATACAAATATAATAATAATAATAATAATAATGATAATAATAATAATAATAATAATAATAATAATAATAATATCGATCAATACAATGTAATTAACTTAAATTTTAACTCTAACTGCCGTTGTCATGGATCCAATGAAAAAAATCACATTTATGTAGTAATTATTGATGATTTGAAAAGGATTTTTTCCAGGCAGATTCAAAAGAAGTGTTGAAACAGAAAGCATGCAAAGGTAAACTGATCACTTTATTAGGTACACCTGATCAATGAAGGCATGCTGACATGGTTGAGACGAGGACATCAGACCAACAACAACAACAATAATAATAAAAAAGATATTAATAATAACAACAACAATAACAAAAATAAAAATAAAAATAATATTAATAATAACAACAACAATAACAAAAATAAAAATAAAAATAATATTAATAATAACAACAACAATAACAAAAATAAAAATAAAAATAATATTAATAATAACAACAACAATAACAAAAATAAAAATAAAATAATATTAATAATAACAACAACAATAACAAAAATAAAAATCAAATAAAATTGATAATAACAACAATAATAAAAAATAAAAATATAAAGATATTAATAATAACAACAACAATAATAAAAATATTACTATTATTATTAATAATAATGCTAATAAAATTATAATAGTAACAATAATAGCAATGATAATAAAATAATAATAATAAAATAACAATAATCATAATAATAATATAAAATAATGATAATAATAATAATAATAATAATAATAATAATAATAGTAATTATTATTATTATTATTATCATTATATTATAAAGTCAACATGACCATCATTAAATCATGTGTATTTTTCCCATAATCATACCTTCATTTGATAACTTCTCTCTAAATTCAGAATTTCAGACTTCAGTGATTTTTACATTGAAGATTGTTATTTTTCTCCTTCAGCCCACATCATTTTATTTTCAGAAACTTCATCATAAATACAGAGGAATAAACCAGCTCCATATCAGCAGTCTGGATGATTTTGTTGGTTCATCAGTTAAAGAATAAAATTCTGGTCTGTGTTTATTATTCTTTATTTTACAGTGATGACAGAATCATTTTTCATTTAAACAGTTTTTCTGTGAGCAGAAAATCTGATAAGAAAGAGTTGAGATTAAAGAGAATTCCCTCAAAATAAAACACAGCATACTCTTTATTAATCTCTATCAATGAGCTTTTACATTTTCTGTTAACTGTAGTCTAAAGGAGAGATAAACCATGACGTTAAAATATAGAATATTAAAATTGTTTTAATCTTTATTCAACAAAATCTCCTCAGACCAGAAGAGAGGTATTTAACAGATCTCATTTGATTATAAAAGATGATTATTTTACAAATCGAATATAAAACACCAAAAATCGATCAGCCATGAAACCAGGCAGCTCTCAGACATGAGGACAAAGAACAGCCAGTTTCCACCGAAACACACAAAAACACTGAAATGTTTCTGGGAATTTATTATCTACAAACTCTTCATGGCAATATTTACATGTCAGGACAAATGATTATTTATGTGACAGTATGTACAAATGTAAATCAGTGATTTAAAATGAGGGAGGAATGCAGACAGGAAGAGACGGTTTAGGAGGAAAATGATCCAACAGCGACACCAAGTGGACAAGGAGGGAAGACACGCTTAGAGTGACTGAAGCTGGAAGGAGCTCATCTTTACCAATAAATCAATCAATCCAAAAATTAATCAATCAATTAATAGATAAATAAATAAATAGATTAAAAGATAAACACATAAATACATACATAAATGAATGAGTAAATAAATAAGTAAATGGATAAATGAATGAATGAACGAAAAAATAAATAGATAGATAAAAAAATAGATTAATAGATAAATAAATAAATAAATAAATAAATGAATGAATAAATAAATGAATAAATAAATAGATAACTAAGTAAATAAATTAGTAAATAAATAAATGAATAATAAATAAATAAATGAATGAATAATAAATAAATACATGAATGAATAAATGAATGAATAAATAAATAAATAAAAAAGGTCTTATTGAAATAATATAAAAATAAGTATTTAAAAAAAACAAGGTATAGACATATCATATGAAAATATACAGGTGTAACGATAATGTAAAAACGTCTATAAATGATGATTAATCAGGGAAATGTGTTCAATACTAAAGAATAATCTTAATAATCTCAGACTCTAAATGACACAAATTAAATTTGATCAGTATAAAACAAACTACAGTCCAAAATAAGTCATTTTAAATCGGTTTAAAAATATTGATATTAAACGTCAGTATGAACCTGTCTCATCATCAGACACCTAGAACACCTGAGCACAGGTAAACTCTGGACGGTTTTAGGAAGTTTCTGTTTTGTTTTGTGTTTGTAAACATTTTCACTCCTAACAACAAAAACATCAAAACACAAACAAACCCAGCAGCACGTCTGACCAGGACAAAGATCAAATAAAAGAAATAAACTGAAAAAATAAAAAGCTTCAAACTTTTGATAAAAACAGAATCAATTTAAAAAACAGAGAATTTTTTTTTTCACAACCAAAATTTCAAAATATTTTATGATGAAAAACAAACATCATATTTGAAACACTTGATAAAAAATAAAAAAATATTTCCAACAAGACAAAACAGACTGAAGGACACTTTTAAAACCTCCATGTCCAAAACAAGCCAACAAAAATAAATAAGAATAAAAACTAAAGGGCGTCCTTTTCACATGTTTAGCTTCGTTGTTTTGAACCAGATCTGTAGAGTCCACAGTGAAGGTCTAAGTCCACCCCCCCGGTCTAAGATGGCTGGAACTCCCACCAAAGCACCGACCAACCTGGAGAGCCACCTCACCTGGTCAGGACTGGGATGTTCATCTGAGGGATCCAGAACGTTCCTCTGAGGACCAGGATGCAGTCCAGAGAAGATCAGAGGTGGAGAAACCATCTTTGAACAGAAACACTTTTAAACCGATCACATGACCTGAAGAGGCCCAGGAGGACACACCCTCAGGTGAAACCATGTCCCTGACTCAGCTAAAGCCCTCAGGTGAGGACCCGCATCATCATCATGTGGATCTGGTCTACAGAGGCTGGAACTTGTGGATCTGTACCCTGAAGAACTGAAGAAGACTTTAAGAAAAGAGAAAACGCGTCGTCAAGAACCTCACTAAGGTCCGGTCACCACTGAACCAAGACCTGGAAGACCAAGACCTGGAAGACCAAGACCTGGAAGACCAAGACCTGGATGACCAAGACCTGGAAGACCAAGACCTGGAAGACCAAGACCTGGATGACCAAGATCTGGAAGACCAAGATCTGGATGACCAAGATCTGGAAGACCAAGACCTGGAAGACCAAGACCTGGATGACCAAGATCTGGAAGACCAAGACCTGGATGACCAAGATCTGGAAGACCAAGACCTGGAAGACCAAGACCTGGATGACCAAGATCTGGAAGACCAAGACCTGGATGACCAAGACCTGGAAGACCAAGACCTGGAAGACCAAGACCTGGATGACCAAGATCTGGAAGACCAAGACCTGGATGACCAAGATCTGGAAGACCAAGACCTGGAAGACAAAGACCTGGATGACCAAGATCTGGAAGACCAAGACCTGGATGACCAAGATCTGGAAGACCAAGACCTGGAAGACAAAGACCTGGATGACCAAGATCTGGAAGACCAAGACCTGGAAGACCAAGATCTGGATGACCAAGATCTGGAAGACCAAGACCTGGAAGACCAAGACCTGGATGACCAAGATCTGGAAGACCAAGACCTGGAAGACCAAGACCTGGATGACCAAGATCTGGAAGACCAAGACCTGGATGACCAAGACCCAGATAACCAAGACCTGAAAACAAAGACCTTGACTGATGGGACCCTACAGACATCTGGTCACCTGGTTCCATCACAAAAACCTCCTCTTTTTATTTTATCAGCTGTGATAAAGATGTGACTCCTCACCAGCTCTAGGGTCTCTGAGGTCAGACTCTGGTCTCTGTGGTCAGACTCTGGTCTCTGAGGTCAGACTCTGGTCTCTGTGGTCAGACTCTGGTCTCTGTGGTCAGACTCTGGTCTCTGTGGTCAGACTCTGGTCTCTGTGGTCAGACTCTGGTCTCTGAGGTCAGACTCTGGTCTCTGAGGTCAGACTCTGGTCTCTGTGGTCAGACTCTGGTCTCTGTGGTCAGACTCTGGTCTCTGTGGTCAGACTCTGGTCTCTGAGGTCAGACTCTGGTCTCTGTGGTCAGACTCTGGTCTCTGTGGTCAGACTCTGGTCTCTGTGGTCAGACTCTGGTCTCTGAGGTCAGACTCTGGTCTCTGTGGTCAGACTCTGGTCTCTGTGGTCAGACTCTGGTCTCTGTGGTCATGGTCTCTCTGTGAGTCTCTGGTCAGTGATCTCTCAGCTCTGATCCTTTATTTCTCTGCTAAGCCGGCACATCCACTCGGCCCCCGCTCACGCCGCCACATCTCTGCAGTTTAACGTTGCAGTCACAGCGTCATCAGCAGAAAGGGTGAGTAGAGCCAACAGGAAGTCGACAGCAGGTACAGAAACCAGACACGGCAGATGAAGGATTTAGAGCTGCAGCCTGTTTGGGTTCAAGGGTTACTGATATGAGAGCTGAGCCCAACACCTCGGTGCCGGGATGTTTCACTTCTTATAGCGTCCATTTGGTCCCAATAAAAGAGGACCATGCCTGATTATTACCACACTGTCAAATCAACTTTAAAAAGACTCATTTAAAGCTCACAGACTCGTTTAAAGCTCAAAGACTCATTTAAAGCTCAAAGACTCATTTAATGCTCACAGACTCATTTAAAGCTCAAAGACTCATTTAATGCTCACAGACTCATTTAAAGCTCAAAGACTCATTTAAAGCTCAAAGACTCATTTAAAGCTCAAAGACTCATTTAATGCTCACAGACTCATTTAAAGCTCACAGACTCATTTAAAGCTCAAAGACTCATTTAAAGCTCAAAGACTCATTTAAAGCTCACAGACTCATTTAAAGCTCAAAGACTCATTTAAAGCTCACAGACTCATTTAAAGCTCAAAGACTCATTTAAAGCTCACAGACTCATTTAAAGCTCACAGACTCATTTAAAGCTCAAAGACTCATTTAATGCTCACAGACTCATTTAAAGCTCACAGACTCATTTAAAGCTCAAAGACTCATTTAAAGCTCAAAGATTCATTTAAAGCTCACAGACTCATTTAAAGCTCAAAGACTCATTTAAAGCTCACAGACTCATTTAAAGCTCAAAGACTCATTTAAAGCTCACAGACTCATTTAAAGCTCAAAGACTCATTTAAAGCTCACAGACTCATTTAAAGCTCAAAGACTCATTTAAAGCTCACAGACTCATTTAAAGCTCAAAGACTCATTTAAAGCTCACAGACTCGTTTAAAGCTCACAGACTCATTTAAAGCTCAAAGACTCATTTAATGCTCACAGACTCATTTAAAGCTCACAGACTCATTTAAAGCTCAAAGACTCATTTAATGCTCACAGACTCATTTAAAGCTCACAGACTCATTTAAAGCTCAAAGACTCATTTAATGCTCACAGACACATTTAAAGCTCACAGACTCATTTAAAGCTCAAAGACTCATTTAAAGCTCACAGACTCATTTAAAGCTCAAAGATTCATTTAAAGCTCACAGACTCATTTAAAGCTCACAGACTCATTTAAAGCTCAAAGACTCATTTAAAGCTCACAGATTCATTTAATGCTCACAGACACATTTAAAGCTCACAGACTCATTTAATGCTCACAGACACATTTAAAGCTCACAGACTCATTTAAAGCTCAAAGACTCATTTAAAGCTCACAGATTCATTTAATGCTCACAGACACATTTAAAGCTCACAGACTCATTTAAAGCTCAAAGACTCATTTAAAGCTCACAGACTCATTTAAAGCTCAAAGATTCATTTAAAGCTCACAGACTCATTTAAAGCTAAAAGACTCATTTAAAGCTCAAAGACTCATTTAAAGCTCACAGACTCATTTAAAGCTCACAGACTCATTTAAAGCTCACAGACTCGTTTAAAGCTCACAGACTCATTTAAAGCTCAAAGACTCATTTAAAGCTCACAGACTCGTTTAAAGCTCAAAGACTCATTTAAAGCTCAAAGACTCATTTAATGCTCACAGACTCATTTAAAGCTCAAAGACTCATTTAAAGCTCAAAGACTCATTTAATGCTCACAGACTCATTTAAAGCTCAAAGACTCATTTAAAGCTCACAGACTCATTTAAAGCTCAAAGACTCATTTAAAGCTCAAAGACTCATTTAATGCTCACAGACTCATTTAAAGCTCACAGACTCATTTAAAGCTCAAAGACTCATTTAATGCTCACAGACTCATTTAAAGCTCAAAGACTCATTTAAAGCTCAAAGACTCATTTAAAGCTCAAAGACTCATTTAATGCTCACAGACTCATTTAAAGCTCACAGACTCATTTAAAGCTCAAAGACTCATTTAAAGCTCAAAGATTCATTTAAAGCTCACAGACTCATTTAAAGCTCAAAGACTCATTTAAAGCTCACAGACTCATTTAAAGCTCAAAGACTCATTTAAAGCTCACAGACTCATTTAAAGCTCACAGACTCATTTAAAGCTCAAAGACTCATTTAAAGCTCACAGACTCATTTAAAGCTCACAGACTCATTTAAAGCTCACAGACTCATTTAAAGCTCAAAGACTCATTTAAAGCTCACAGACTCATTTAAAGCTCACAGACTCATTTAAAGCTCAAAGACTCATTTAATGCTCACAGACTCATTTAAAGCTCACAGACTCATTTAAAGCTCAAAGACTCATTTAATGCTCACAGACACATTTAAAGCTCACAGACTCATTTAAAGCTCAAAGACTCATTTAAAGCTCACAGACTCATTTAAAGCTCAAAGATTCATTTAAAGCTCACAGACTCATTTAAAGCTAAAAGACTCATTTAAAGCTCAAAGACTCATTTAAAGCTCACAGACTCATTTAAAGCTCACAGACTCATTTAAAGCTCACAGACTCATTTAAAGCTCAAAGACTCATTTAAAGCTCACAGACTCATTTAATGCTCACAGACTCATTTAAAGCTCAAAGACTCATTTAAAGCTCAAAGACTCATTTAATGCTCACAGACTCATTTAAAGCTCAAAGACTCATTTAAAGCTCAAAGACTCATTTAAAGCTCAAAGACTCATTTAATGCTCACAGACTCATTTAAAGCTCACAGACTCATTTAAAGCTCAAAGACTCATTTAAAGCTCAAAGACTCATTTAAAGCTCACAGACTCATTTAAAGCTCAAAGACTCATTTAAAGCTCACAGACTCATTTAAAGCTCAAAGACTCATTTAAAGCTCACAGACTCATTTAAAGCTCACAGACTCATTTAAAGCTAAAAGACTCATTTAAAGCTCACAGACTCATTTAAAGCTCAAAGACTCATTTAAAGCTCACAGACTCATTTAAAGCTCAAAGACTCATTTAAAGCTCACAGACTCGTTTAAAGCTCACAGACTCATTTAAAGCTCACAGACTCATTTAATGCTCACAGACTAATTTAAAGCTCACAGACTCATTTAAAGCTCAAAGACTCATTTAATGCTCACAGACTCATTTAAAGCTCACAGACTCATTTAAAGCTCAAAGACTCATTTAATGCTCACAGACACATTTAAAGCTCACAGACTCATTTAAAGCTCAAAGACTCATTTAAAGCTCACAGACTCATTTAAAGCTCAAAGATTCATTTAAAGCTCACAGACTCATTTAAAGCTAAAAGACTCATTTAAAGCTCAAAGACTCATTTAAAGCTCACAGACTCATTTAAAGCTCACAGACTCATTTAAAGCTCACAGACTCGTTTAAAGCTCACAGACTCATTTATTGCTCACAGACTCATTTAAAGCTCACAGACTCATTTAAAGCTCAAAGACTCATTTAAAGCTCACAGACTCATTTAAAGCTCACAGACTCATTTAAAGCTCACAGACTCATTTAAAGCTCACAGACTCATTTAAAGCTCAAAGACTCATTTAAAGCTCACAGACTCATTTAAAGCTCAAAGACTCATTTAAAGCTCACAGACTCATTTAAAGCTCAAAGACTCATTTAAAGCTCAAAGACTCATTTAAAGCTCACAGACTCATTTAAAGCTCAAAGACTCATTTAAAGCTCACAGACTCGTTTAAAGCTCACAGACTCATTTAAAGCTCAAAGACTCATTTAATGCTCACAGACTCATTTAAAGCTCACAGACTCATTTAAAGCTCAAAGATTCATTTAAAGCTCACAGACTCATTTAAAGCTCACAGACTCATTTAAAGCTCAAAGACTCATTTAAAGCTCACAGACTCATTTAAAGCTCACAGACTCATTTATTGCTCACAGACTCATTTAAAGCTCACAGACTCATTTAAAGCTCAAAGACTCATTTAAAGCTCACAGACTCATTTAAAGCTCACAGACTCGTTTAAAGCTCAAAGACTCATTTAAAGCTCAAAGACTCATTTAAAGCTCACAGACTCATTTAAAGCTCACAGACTCATTTAAAGCTCAAAGACTCATTTAAAGCTCACAGACTCATTTAAAGCTCAAATACTCATTTAAAGCTCACAGACTCATTTAAAGCTCAAAGACTCATTTAAAGCTCACAGACTCATTTAAAGCTCACAGACTCATTTAAAGCTCAAAGACTCATTTAAAGCTCACAGACTCATTTAAAGCTCACAGACTCATTTAAAGCTCAAAGACTCATTTAAAGCTCAAAGACTCATTTAAAGCTCACAGACTCATTTAAAGCTCAAAGACTCATTTAAAGCTCAAAGACTCATTTAAAGCTCAAAGACTCATTTAAAGCTCACAGACTCATTTAAAGCTCAAAGACTCATTTAAAGCTCAAAGACTCATTTAAAGCTCACAGACTCATTTAAAGCTCAAAGATTCATTTAAAGCTCACAGACTCATTTAAAGCTCACAGACTCATTTAAAGCTCACAGACTCATTTAAAGCTCACAGACTCATTTAAAGCTCAAAGACTCATTTAAAGCTCACAGACTCATTTAAAGCTCACAGACTCATTTAAAGCTCAAAGACTCATTTAAAGCTCACAGACTCGTTTAAAGCTCACAGACTCATTTAAAGCTCAAAGACTCGTTTAAAGCTCACAGACTCGTTTAAAGCTCACAGACTCGTTTAAAGCTCACAGACTCGTTTAAAGCTCACAGACTCGTTTAAAGCTCAAATACTCGTTTAAAGCTCACAGACTCGTTTAAAGCTCACAGACTCGTTTAAAGCTCAAAGACTCGTTTAAAGCTCACAGACTCGTTTAAAGCTCACAGACTCATTTAAAGCTCACAGACTCGTTTAAAGCTCACAGACTCATTTAAAGCTCACAGACTCATTTAAAGCTCACAGATTCATTTAATGCTCACAGACTCATTTAAAGCTCAAAGACTCATTTAAAGCTCACAGACTCATTTAAAGCTCACAGACTCATTTAAAGCTCAAAGACTCGTTTAAAGCTCACAGACTCGTTTAAAGCTCACAGACTCATTTAAAGCTCACAGACTCATTTAAAGCTCACAGACTCATTTAAAGCTCAAAGACTCATTTAAAGCTCACAGACTCTTTTAAAGCTCACAGACTCCTTTAAAGCTCACAGACTCTTTTAAAGCTCACAGACTCGTTTAAAGCTCACAGACTCATTTAAAGCTCACAGACTCATTTAAAGCTCAAAGACTCATTTAAAGCTCACAGACTCGTTTAAAGCTCACAGACTCATTTAAAGCTCAAAGACTCATTTAATGCTCACAGACTCATTTAAAGCTCACAGACTCATTTAAAGCTCAAAGACTCATTTAATGCTCACAGACTCATTTAAAGCTCACAGACTCATTTAAAGCTCAAAGACTCATTTAATGCTCACAGACACATTTAAAGCTCACAGACTCATTTAAAGCTCAAAGACTCATTTAAAGCTCACAGACTCATTTAAAGCTCAAAGATTCATTTAAAGCTCACAGACTCATTTAAAGCTCAAAGACTCATTTAAAGCTCACAGACTCATTTAAAGCTCACAGACTCATTTAAAGCTCACAGACTCGTTTAAAGCTCACAGACTCATTTAAAGCTCACAGACTCATTTAAAGCTCACAGACTCATTTAAAGCTCAAAGACTCATTTAAAGCTCACAGACTCATTTAAAGCTCACAGACTCATTTAAAGCTCAAAGACTCATTTAAAGCTCAAAGACTCATTTAAAGCTCACAGACTCATTTAAAGCTCACAGACTCATTTAAAGCTCACAGACTCATTTAAAGCTCAAAGACTCATTTAAAGCTCACAGACTCATTTAAAGCTCAAATACTCATTTAAAGCTCACAGACTCATTTAAAGCTCAAAGACTCATTTAAAGCTCACAGACTCATTTAAAGCTCACAGACTCATTTAAAGCTCAAAGACTCATTTAAAGCTCACAGACTCATTTAAAGCTCACAGACTCATTTAAAGCTCAAAGACTCATTTAAAGCTCAAAGACTCATTTAAAGCTCACAGACTCATTTAAAGCTCAAAGACTCATTTAAAGCTCACAGACTCATTTAAAGCTCAAAGACTCATTTAAAGCTCACAGACTCATTTAAAGCTCAAAGACTCATTTAAAGCTCAAAGACTCATTTAAAGCTCAAAGACTCATTTAAAGCTCACAGACTCATTTAAAGCTCAAAGACTCATTTAAAGCTCACAGACTCGTTTAAAGCTCACAGACTCATTTAAAGCTCAAAGACTCATTTAATGCTCACAGACTCATTTAAAGCTCACAGACTCATTTAAAGCTCAAAGATTCATTTAAAGCTCACAGACTCATTTAAAGCTCACAGACTCATTTAAAGCTCAAAGACTCATTTAAAGCTCACAGACTCATTTAAAGCTCACAGACTCATTTAAAGCTCACAGACTCATTTAAAGCTCACAGACTCGTTTAAAGCTCACAGACTCATTTATTGCTCACAGACTCATTTAAAGCTCACAGACTCATTTAAAGCTCAAAGACTCATTTAAAGCTCACAGACTCATTTAAAGCTCACAGACTCATTTAAAAAAGACTCATTTAAAGCTCACAGACTCATTTAAAGCTCAAAGACTCATTTAAAGCTCACAGACTCATTTAAAGCTCAAAGACTCATTTAAAGCTCAAAGACTCATTTAAAGCTCACAGACTCATTTAAAGCTCACAGACTCATTTAAAGCTCACAGATTCATTTAATGCTCACAGACTCATTTAAAGCTCAAAGACTCATTTAAAGCTCACAGACTCATTTAAAGCTCACAGACTCATTTAAAGCTCACAGACTCATTTAAAGCTCAAATACTCATTTAAAGCTCACAGACTCATTTAAAGCTCACAGACTCATTTAAAGCTAAAAGACTCATTTAAAGCTCACAGACTCATTTAAAGCTCAAAGACTCATTTAAAGCTCACAGACTCATTTAAAGCTCAAAGACTCATTTAAAGCTCACAGACTCGTTTAAAGCTCACAGACTCATTTAAAGCTCACAGACTCGTTTAAAGCTCACAGACTCGTTTAAAGCTCACAGACTCGTTTAAAGCTCACAGACTCATTTAAAGCTCAAAGACTCATTTAAAGCTCACAGACTCATTTAAAGCTCACAGACTCATTTAAAGCTCACAGACTCATTTAAAGCTCACAGACTCGTTTAAAGCTCACAGACTCATTTATTGCTCACAGACTCATTTAAAGCTCACAGACTCATTTAAAGCTCAAAGACTCATTTAAAGCTCACAGACTCATTTAAAGCTCACAGACTCGTTTAAAGCTCAAAGACTCATTTAAAGCTCAAAGACTCATTTAAAGCTCACAGACTCATTTAAAGCTCACAGACTCGTTTAAAGCTCAAAGACTCGTTTAAAGCTCACAGACTCGTTTAAAGCTCACAGACTCGTTTAAAGCTCACAGACTCGTTTAAAGCTCACAGACTCATTTAAAGCTCACAGACTCGTTTAAAGCTCACAGACTCATTTAAAGCTAAAAAAGACTCATTTAAAGCTCACAGACTCATTTAAAGCTCAAAGACTCATTTAAAGCTCACAGACTCATTTAAAGCTCACAGACTCATTTAAAGCTCACAGACTCATTTAAAGCTCAAAGACTCATTTAATGCTCACAGACTCATTTAAAGCTCACAGACTCATTTAAAGCTCACAGACTCATTTAAAGCTCAAAGACTCATTTAAAGCTCACAGACTCATTTAAAGCTCACAGACTCATTTAAAGCTCACAGACTCATTTAAAGCTCAAAGACTCATTTAAAGCTCACAGACTCGTTTAAAGCTCACAGACTCATTTAAAGCTCAAAGACTCGTTTAAAGCTCACAGACTCATTTAAAGCTCACAGACTCATTTAAAGCTCACAGACTCGTTTAAAGCTCACAGACTCGTTTAAAGCTCAAAGACTCGTTTAAAGCTCACAGACTCGTTTAAAGCTCACAGACTCGTTTAAAGCTCAAAGACTCGCTAAAGCACAGACTCATTTAAAGCTCACAGACTCGTTTAAAGCTCACAGACTCATTTAAAGCTCACAGACTCATTTAAAGCTCACAGATTCATTTAATGCTCACAGACTCATTTAAAGCTCAAAGACTCATTTAAAGCTCACAGACTCATTTAAAGCTCACAGACTCATTTAAAGCTCAAAGACTCGTTTAAAGCTCACAGACTCGTTTAAAGCTCACAGACTCATTTAAAGCTCACAGACTCGTTTAAAGCTCACAGACTCGTTTAAAGCTCAAAGACTCGTTTAAAGCTCACAGACTCGTTTAAAGCTCACAGACTCGTTTAAAGCTCAAAGACTCGTTTAAAGCTCACAGACTCGTTTAAAGCTCACAGACTCATTTAAAGCTCACAGACTCGTTTAAAGCTCACAGACTCATTTAAAGCTCACAGACTCATTTAAAGCTCACAGATTCATTTAATGCTCACAGACTCATTTAAAGCTCAAAGACTCATTTAAAGCTCACAGACTCATTTAAAGCTCACAGACTCATTTAAAGCTCAAAGACTCATTTAAAGCTCACAGACTCATTTAAAGCTCACAGACTCATTTAAAGCTAAAAGACTCATTTAAAGCTCACAGACTCATTTAAAGCTCAAAGACTCATTTAAAGCTCACAGACTCGTTTAAAGCTCAAAGACTCGTTTAAAGCTCACAGACTCATTTAAAGCTCACAGACTCATTTAAAGCTCAAAGACTCATTTAATGCTCACAGACTCATTTAAAGCTCACAGACTCATTTAAAGCTCAAAGACTCATTTAAAGCTCAAAGATTCATTTAAAGCTCACAGACTCATTTAAAGCTCACAGACTCATTTAAAGCTCAAAGACTCATTTAAAGCTCACAGACTCATTTAAAGCTCACAGACTCATTTAAAGCTCACAGACTCATTTAAAGCTCACAGACTCGTTTAAAGCTCACAGACTCATTTATTGCTCACAGACTCATTTAAAGCTCACAGACTCATTTAAAGCTCAAAGACTCATTTAAAGCTCACAGACTCATTTAAAGCTCACAGACTCGTTTAAAGCTCAAAGACTCATTTAAAGCTCAAAGACTCATTTAAAGCTCACAGACTCATTTAAAGCTCACAGACTCATTTAAAGCTCACAGACTCATTTAAAGCTCAAAGACTCATTTAAAGCTCACAGACTCATTTAAAGCTCAAATACTCATTTAAAGCTCACAGACTCATTTAAAGCTCAAAGACTCATTTAAAGCTCACAGACTCATTTAAAGCTCACAGACTCATTTAAAGCTCAAAGACTCATTTAAAGCTCACAGACTCATTTAAAGCTCACAGACTCATTTAAAGCTCAAAGACTCATTTAAAGCTCAAAGACTCATTTAAAGCTCACAGACTCATTTAAAGCTCAAAGACTCATTTAAAGCTCACAGACTCATTTAAAGCTCAAAGACTCATTTAAAGCTCACAGACTCATTTAAAGCTCAAAGACTCATTTAAAGCTCAAAGACTCATTTAAAGCTCACAGACTCATTTAAAGCTCAAAGATTCATTTAAAGCTCACAGACTCATTTAAAGCTCACAGACTCATTTAAAGCTCACAGACTCGTTTAAAGCTCAAAGACTCGTTTAAAGCTCACAGACTCGTTTAAAGCTCACAGACTCGTTTAAAGCTCAAAGACTCGTTTAAAGCTCACAGACTCGTTTAAAGCTCACAGACTCATTTAAAGCTCACAGACTCGTTTAAAGCTCACAGACTCATTTAAAGCTAAAAAAGACTCATTTAAAGCTCACAGACTCATTTAAAGCTCAAAGACTCATTTAAAGCTCACAGACTCATTTAAAGCTCACAGACTCATTTAAAGCTCACAGACTCATTTAAAGCTCAAAGACTCATTTAAAGCTCACAGACTCGTTTAAAGCTCACAGACTCATTTAAAGCTCAAAGACTCGTTTAAAGCTCACAGACTCGTTTAAAGCTCACAGACTCATTTAAAGCTCACAGACTCATTTAAAGCTCACAGACTCATTTAAAGCTCACAGACTCATTTAAAGCTCACAGACTCGTTTAAAGCTCACAGACTCGTTTAAAGCTCACAGACTCGTTTAAAGCTCACAGACTCATTTAAAGCTCACAGACTCATTTAAAGCTCACAGATTCATTTAAAGCTCACAGACTCGTTTAAAGCTCACAGACTCGTTTAAAGCTCAAAGACTCATTTAAAGCTCACAGACTCATTTAAAGCTCAAAGACTCATTTAAAGCTCACAGACTCATTTAAAGCTCACAGACTCATTTAAAGCTAAAAGACTCATTTAAAGCTCACAGACTCATTTAAAGCTCAAAGACTCATTTAAAGCTCACAGACTCATTTAAAGCTCAAAGACTCATTTAAAGCTCACAGACTCGTTTAAAGCTCACAGACTCATTTAAAGCTCAAAGACTCATTTAATGCTCACAGACTCATTTAAAGCTCACAGACTCATTTAAAGCTCACAGACTCATTTAAAGCTCAAAGACTCATTTAAAGCTCACAGACTCATTTAAAGCTCACAGACTCATTTAAAGCTCAAAGACTCATTTAAAGCTCAAAGACTCATTTAAAGCTCACAGACTCATTTAAAGCTCAAAGACTCATTTAAAGCTCACAGACTCATTTAAAGCTCACAGACTCATTTAAAGCTCACAGACTCGTTTAAAGCTCAAAGACTCGTTTAAAGCTCACAGACTCGTTTAAAGCTCACAGACTCGTTTAAAGCTCAAAGACTCGTTTAAAGCTCACAGACTCGTTTAAAGCTCACAGACTCATTTAAAGCTCACAGACTCGTTTAAAGCTCACAGACTCATTTAAAGCTCACAGACTCATTTAAAGCTCACAGACTCATTTAAAGCTCAAAGACTCATTTAATGCTCACAGACTCATTTAAAGCTCACAGACTCATTTAAAGCTCAAAGACTCATTTAAAGCTCACAGACTCATTTAAAGCTCAAAGACTCATTTAAAGCTCACAGACTCATTTAAAGCTCACAGACTCATTTAAAGCTCAAAGACTCATTTAAAGCTCACAGACTCATTTAAAGCTCACAGACTCATTTAAAGCTCAAAGACTCATTTAAAGCTCAAAGACTCATTTAAAGCTCACAGACTCATTTAAAGCTCAAAGACTCATTTAAAGCTCACAGACTCATTTAAAGCTCACAGACTCATTTAAAGCTCACAGACTCGTTTAAAGCTCACAGACTCATTTAAAGCTCACAGACTCATTTAAAGCTCAAAGACTCATTTAAAGCTCACAGACTCATTTAAAGCTCACAGACTCATTTAAAGCTCAAAGACTCATTTAAAGCTCACAGACTCATTTAAAGCTCACAGACTCATTTAAAGCTCAAAGACTCATTTAAAGCTCAAAGACTCATTTAAAGCTCACAGACTCATTTAAAGCTCAAAGACTCATTTAAACCTAAAAGACTCATTTAAAGCTCACAGACTCGTTTAAAGCTCAAAGACTCGTTTAAAGCTCACAGACTCGTTTAAAGCTCACAGACTCGTTTAAAGCTCACAGACTCATTTAAAGCTCACAGACTCGTTTAAAGCTCACAGACTCATTTAAAGCTCACAGACTCATTTAAAGCTCAAAGACTCATTTAAAGCTCAAAGATTCATTTAAAGCTCACAGACTCATTTAAAGCTCAAAGACTCATTTAAAGCTCAAAGACTCATTTAAAGCTCACAGACTCATTTAAAGCTCACAGACTCATTTAAAGCTCAAAGACTCATTTAAAGCTCACAGACTCATTTAAAGCTCACAGACTCATTTCAACTTCATTCCTAATGTTCCCTCTGCCGCTCACACCAACATGGGGAAGAAGAAGGAACGAGGGAGATGACAGGACACCAGGAGTGAGAGTCAAACACAGAACTGTGAAAACTAACTGGCTCCCTCCTGAATTATGATTTTGCTTTATCATATTATTGATCCTTTGTGAAACTCTCAGACCCCCTGACCCTAATAACTGTCACTGAGTCTCTCTCATCACTGTGGAGGAATGCTGTCCCATTCTTCTCTGCAGAATAGTTCTCATTCAGCCTCATTGGAGGTTTTTCCATCATGAACGGCCTGTTGAAGGTCACAGCATCTCAGTCAGATCTAAGTCCAGACTTTGACTAGACCACTCCAGAGCCTTCATCTAGGTTTTAGTCCATTCAGAGGTGGACTTGCTGGTGTGTTTGGGATCATGGTCCTGCTCCATAACCCAAGTGGTCTTGATCTTGAGGTCATGACCTGATGGTCAGACATTCTCCTTCAAGATTTTCTGCTAGAGAGCAGAATTCATGGTTCTAGTGGTCCAGGTCCTGGTCCAGACCATCCCGCTGCCACCACCATGTCTGACTGTTGGTCTGATGTTCTTCTGTGTTAGTTTGACTCCAGATGAACGGGACACACTCCTTCCAGAAAGTTCCTCTTCTGTCTGGTCAGTCCTCAGAATATTTCCCAGAAGTCTTTGGGGTCATCAGGATGTTTTTAGTCAAATGTGAGATGAGCCTTTGTGTTTTTTTCTTTTTTTTGTCAGCAGTGGTTTTGGCCTTGGAAGTCTCTTTCTGATGGTTGAGTCATGACCTCTGACCTTAAGTGAGTCAGTGAGGCCTGCAGGTCTTTTGATGTTGTTCTGGGTTCTTCTGGGACCTCCTGGATGAGTCGTCCATGTTCTCTTGGAGCCATGTTGGTAGGCCGGCCACTCCTGGGAAGGTTCACCACTGGTCACAGTTTTCTCCATTTGTGGGTAATGGCTCTCGGAAATGTCTCTGTAACCCTTTCAGACTGATAGATGTCAGAGACTTTGTTTGTCCTCTGTTCTTGAGTTGGAGAAAGTTTGTCTATCTGAAGTTTCTCAGCCAAGGCTACGGACCAATCAGAGAGCCAGCTACGGGTCAGCTGATTAGTTAAAAGCTTCCTGTGAGTTGTTGTGGGTTTATTGGTTTGATGATCTGCAGCAGGATGGTGTTGTAGTCAGAGAAACAGGTGGAACCTAAATATGGTCCACCATGTGAAGAATCCTGGTCCCAAACAGGTAGGGGGGGTGGGGGGGCAGGATGTGTAAATGTGTGCCTGTCAGCGCTCCTACAGATGAAGTGCATTGTGGGTCAGAAATAGATGGAGTGCTTGGAGGACGATGCTGTGTGGCTATTTTTAGAGCCTCAGAAATGATGATGTGACGGCTAATGAGACAGAGCAGCGGCTCGGTCTAATCCCTGGACTCTAAGACTTTAAACTGTATGTGTGAAATCAATACTGCTGATCTGATCTTCCCCTCGCCTTGTTAGCTCGCCGTCTGACCCCGCTGGACGCTCCTCTGGGTTATAGATCAGTTCTGGCTGCAACTTCATGTGTCTGCTTCTGTCAGTGTATGTGAGAGTAAATATGGGAGTTAATGAGAATGGATGTGGAGATGTGAATGTAGCCATCATGAAGTTTATAGAGTGGTGGATGGAGCCTGAGAGACCCTTTCTAAAACGGTCTTATGAGTCCACGCTGTCCCAGCCGCCATACTGACAACACTGACAAAGTACCTGCAGCTCCTTACACTTCACTGTTCACCTCGGTAGGTCAGGACTAACGTCAGTGTTTCCTCCTCAGACAGAGGAATGTCTCATCACTAACCCTTCTGCCCTCCTCGGGAATGTTTGGCCATTTTTCTCAACTTTTCTTTTCTTTAATTCGTCATCATTTTGTCAGTTTTACAGCTTGTGGCATGAATTTTTACAGGACCTTTTCTTTCTAGTTAAATTTTTGAAATCCAACATGTTTAACTCTTAAATGTCATTCAGACTCTCTCAGTGGATTTTCTACCCTCTGGACACCTTCCAGGCCAAAACTGTACACATACAAAAAACCGCCATTAAATCAGCATACATCAATATTTGTTTCTACTTTTTTTTCCATAAATCTTTTTAACAACTTCAGACCTGCTCAAAACTACCAAACATTCAAATCATTTTCAAGATTTTAACCCTTTAAATGCCAGTTTGATTATTTAAAATATTTCATCTTTTACTACAAAAAACACAAAAAGTGAATTATTTTCCATAAAATTAACAGTGGAAAGAAGGGGCTCTGGTGCTGATGAGAGTCTTGGATGGGTCAAACATTAGCAACAAAACTGATTTCATTGCATTTGTATCTTTTTTATAATATTTCATAATATAACAGCAAAAACAGAAGAGTGTGGTGCATGGCCCTGCAATGAGGAAATGCTTGAATCTGGTGGAATACGGTAAAAATGTTAAATGTCACTAGACTTCTTCACATTGAAATGCTGACATTAAAGAATGCATGATTTTATACTGCAGTGACAGTGAGATTAAAAAACCTGGTTTTAATGGAAGTCAATGGAGGATTTTAGCCTCCAAGGTGTCCAGAGGGTATTTCTGACATTACCTAAAAATATTAATGCAATCACATCAGTTTTGTTGCTAATCTTTGACCCATCCAAGGCTCTCATCAGCACCAAAGCCCCATCTTTCTACTATTGATTATATGGAAAATAATTCACTTTTGTGTTTTTGCTGTAAAAAATGAAATATTTCAAATAATCAAACTGGCATTTAAAGGGTTAAAATCTTGAAAATGATTGAATGTTTGGTAGTTTTGAGCAGGTCTGAAGTTGTTAAAGAGATTTATGAAAAAAGGTAGAAACAAATATTGACGTATGCTGATTTAATGGCAGTTTTTCTGTACGTGTACATTTCTGCCTCGACGGTGTCCAGAGGGTAGTAAATCTGAGGAGGGCACAGGGGTCAGAGGCTGTCTCAGGGCCTGCAGCTCTGGTTCTAACATGAACCAGTGTAGTCTGCTGGTTTCAGCCTCCTCGGCCCAGAAACGCCCCCAGCACCAGTGGTTTTTCTACCAGTGCTCCCAGTTTAAAAAAGCACCATGCTGGTCCAGTCTGATTCCTGGTGAAAGTCTACTCCTTCTGCACACGCAGCGCTCTCTAGACCAGGGGTTCTCAACCTTTTCAGCCCGGGACCCCCAGA
This sequence comes from Cheilinus undulatus, assembly GCF_018320785.1. NCBI lineage: Eukaryota > Metazoa > Chordata > Actinopteri > Labriformes > Labridae > Cheilinus > Cheilinus undulatus. The sequence goes on from NC_054869.1 coordinate 54,692,096, forward strand.
ATAAAGGTGTCAGAGACCGGGGACCCCACTGGACCTGAAGGAGGCTGAATGGCCAGGAACATTCAGAACGTAGAATTAGTGGGGAAAATGGAAGAGGCTTCTGGGGCCCAGCCAAACTTAGGGCCAGCAAAATCCTGGTCCATTTTGAAGTGAAGCTGTGATATTTTATATTTAACCTGAAAAACAACCACTCTTATCAAAGAAACACATTTTAATTCATTTGTGTAGTAAGTAGCCCTCTTATCATGTAAATCCTTAAAAACAGAATTAAAATACTTTAAAAACAGCTCAGATGGGTTAATAAAGACAAGAAGGGTGGGAAAGGTGGGGAAATTAGATTTTAAAAGTAGCAGAAATGGGTTAGAAATGGCAAAAATTAGATGAACGTGGTAAAAAAAATAGCCAAAAAAATGGGGAAAAATGGGTTAAAGTGGCAAAAGTGGCCATATTAAGTGGCAAAAGGGGATTCAAAAGTGTCTTAACTAGTGTTAAGGCGGCAAAAATAGGGGAAAATTTGGTGAAATGGGATGAAAATTGATATAAACTGGCAAACAAAAAGTCTTAGCTGATGCAGAAATGGTCAGAAACTGGCAAAAATGGGCATATCAAATTGTGAAATGTGGCTTAAAAAGTGGTCAAAGCGGTTAATAGTGGCAATAATATGTCAACAGAGCCAACAATAGACAGAGAGTTGAAGATTTGGTTTAAAAGTGGCAGAAACAGGCAGAAAAAGATGGTAGGAAGGGTTTAAAATGGACAAAAAATGGGTTTGAAGCTGCAAAAATGTGTTAAAATTGGCAAAATTGGTGTAAAGTGGCAACGGTGTTCTTAAGAAAATGTACTTATTTTTTTAGGGCATCTGGAGACCCCCTCTCAGTGTCTTGCGACCCCAAATGGGGTCCCAACCCCAACGTTGAGAACCCCTGCTCTAGAGGAATCCCTTCCTTCTGAGGCGTTCTTGCTCTGGTGCGTCTGCAGCGCCACGCGCGGCGTTGTCATGGTTTCCTCCAGAAAAACGTCTGAAACGTGGTGGAGGGGCAGAGACGCACTACTGCCAACATCGTTTATGCAGAATGATGCAGATAATCCAACACTTAGTTTTATGTAGACAAAAGTATTTGGCCGCCCGCCCATTCCACCAGCAGGGACAGTAATGACATGATTCATATCATATTCAGATCCTTCTGCAGCTCTATCAGCCTCCTCTCTCCTCTGAAGACCTTCCTCAACATTCTGGAGTGTTTCTGTGGGAATGTGTGTCCATTCATTCTAGGGCTGGGCAATTCATTGCAGATTAGATTAAATCACAATATGGCCTGCTGCATATTACAGATCGCAGAAGCTGCAATATCTATTTAACAGAATGTGTCAAATTACCAGTTTAATATTCATTATTTGCAGCAGCAGAGATTTTATGCACAGCATGGTTTACAAAAATCCTCCTTTTTGTGTTTTTTTTTTTTTTTTTTTGTACGTTTTTCTGAATCAAAACAAGAGATAAAAATGAAAATCCCCTTCCATAAAGTAGTTTATAACAAATTTGGAACATGAGCAAAAATAACTGCAATCAGATGTTTTTTAACCTGGCTCATTCTGTCTAGTACTGATGAAGCTTAGCGTTGGTTCACAGAAATCACACACCCCGCCACAATCAGCCAGCTGATCCCAGTTATCACCTCCCAGCAGCCACAACCAATCACAGCTCTTTCTCTCAACAGCGGTCCGTTTAAATGTGACGTAGTTCTCACTAATCCCTGCGTGCGTTAATGCTGATGCACCATGCTGGCAAAGCTTCTCCTCCTCCAGCCCAGCTGCTTCTTTTATAGCCTAAAGCTTGCTGCACCCTCATATTCTAGTATGGATTAAACGCTTCATTGTTTTCTATATCATCCTCATAAATGTATCTGCTTGACAGAGCCTTCCCCGGCAAGTAAAGCTGCATAATTTAGAACGATTGTATGTTTGAATTTGGTGAGAAATATTTAAGATGAGGAACCCAATAATAATCACATAGTAAATCACAGTGAGATTATTTTTGTAAATCATTCAGCCCGCAGTCATCCTGTAGATTTATTCTCCACAGAGACCCTGGGGGCCGGACTTCCAGATACACAAAAATTAAATCAATATTTTGGTCTGAGTGAAATATTATTGTAGTGTTTTTTTTTTTTTTTGTTCAAAACACAGGACATGTTGAGTCATTACCAGTGAGATCTATCCTTATGTATCCCCCATTTTTGAAACTTTTAACCCTTTTTTGATACTTTTTGCCAATTTGTAACCCCTCTTAAACCACTTTTCCTGCATGTTTTACCCTCTTTTATCCATTTTTACCATTTTTTAGCCCCTTTTCATTACTTTTTTCAACAATTATTGCAACTTTTCAATCGATGTTCACCACCTTTCCCCCATTTAGCCACTTTTTAACCCCTTTTTTGCAGCTTTACCAGGCTATTTCTGTTGTTTTTGCCACTTTAAACCCATCTTTGCTTTTTCAGCCTAAATTGAAGTTTCATATCCATCCTTCAGGGAAACAGAGGGGACTTTTAGCTCCTGCTTTTTGACCGTATTGCTCTGTTTGTCTAAAGGTGATATATATTGGCCCCTCTCTGTCCACTCTGAGTTTATGAATGATGAAGTCACCGCTGCAGCTGATGACTCTCTGGTCGGTCGTACGTCTCTGTCAAACATTCCTCTGCAGCGTTTGAACTGCATCTCCATATCAGTCATAGCACACAGTTTTCTAGGAGGGGGGGAGGCATGTTGGACCCCTCTACGACCCCCCCGGCCTGAAAGTCTACCTCTCTTTATAACGAGCGGAGCACGAGGCAGAGCTCAGGTTCAGGCCCGTCGTGGACTCGTCTTTCTGGAGGGACAGCTACACAAACAGACTACGTCTTATTTATTTACAACCAGCAGCTACACACTCACACACACACCCCCACACACACAGATACACACTCAGGTTTAATCAGTCCCCTGTCTCTGACTCTGCTGCAGAGGGTTAATCCCTGTCAAACATTTATCTGCTAGCACACCTGCATACCTGTACAGGTGTATACTTCAGGACGGCTGCAGTTTGTCTCCAGGTTTGAGCTCCTTTCCTAATTCAGCCAAAAGGAGCAGCAGATTTAAACGCTGTTTTTCACAAGAGAACAAAGATGGAAGGTTCCAGAGCTCCTCTGACCGGAAGAAGACGAGAATACGCCACACCTTTAGAGTATGTTGACTTTTTAAGACTTTTAAGCCCCTCCCTCTCAGATGCCGTCTGATGGTTACTGGGCTGCAGTCGGCGCCAGTAACGGCCTTCGTCTGGGTCGAGGATCGTCCCGTGTCTTGACGGACAGCCAATCAGATCCTGCGGCTCAGCGCAGGTGAAATGTTTTTGGGTCTACCAGTTGACCTTTTGTTCCCTAACCCTCAGGATCTTTGAAGAAGTTCACAGTGACGGTCTTAGTGCGTCCAACCTCAGCAGCGACGGCGTGTTGCTGAAGGCCTTGCTCATGCAGCTCAACAATCGACCACGTTCAAAGACAGAAAGATTTTTAGCCTTCACCATCAGGAGGTCATGACAGCGAGCAGATTTTGGCTTCTAAAGGCTGAGGTCTTAAACTCCTGATCAGCTGATGAGCAGAAAATTTCACTTTTATTCTTGTTTTCTATAAATTTCTTCCTCAGCTCTTTTTTGTCTCACTCCCATTTCTTCTCTTTGCAGTTTGAAGCTCTACTGAGAACCTTCTTAAGAGCCAACAGTGCAAATGTAGATTCTTGACATTTTTCAGCTGCTCTTTAGATTTGATCAGGAGTGTCTGAATGAAGCAGATTTGCTTCATGGATCTGTAGATGGGACATCAGAGTGAGGACGTCAGTATAAACACAGCCGTGGTTGTTCGCCCCCTTTCAGCTCCTGGCTGTTGGACCGTTGTTCTAACGGTGCCCACGAGTTAGCAAGCAGCTGACTGGTTGGATGTCAGATGACCACATGGACACGTCCCGTGCCTACCCTCCTCTAGGAACAGCTCTACACTAAACCCTTCTACTTTTAAACCAGGACTCAGTGGTTCCCATGTGGGCCCCGGGCCCCCCAGGGGGGTCAGTTTCAGGCCTGGCAGGGGGAAGCAGCACCAGCTGAAGGAGCAGTTCACTGATGTCAACTCAGATCCAGTGATGTGGTTCCAGTTCAGGTCCAGGATCTTGGTTTGAGAGGAAACCGCTGAGCAGGACGGCCCCGCCCTCTCTGCTCTGTGCAGCATCATACCTGAGTTTTCTGCTGAGGCCTCGGTCAGGACGATGTACCATCACAGCTGGACCTGACCTGAGGACTACACGCCGGAGGATCTGCAGCCCCAGTCTGAGAGAGGGGTTCACCTCCAGAGTCAGATGGTCTGAACTCTCCTGAAGACGAGGGTTCATGTTATTTATCATAAATGTTGACCTCCTATGTTGATCTAAATTTAAAAACAGACCTGTTAGTAAAGACTGAAACAGACGGTGTGTTTGTGTGTGTTTCATATTTTTACTGATGTGCAGCTGACAGAGAGAGTTTAGGAGCCAACGACACCAGTCCTGATCCTGGTTTTTACCTCTGCTGTTTAACAGAGTCCAGCATGGAGGAGTCCAGTTTGGATCCACACATCTGTCCGTTAAACACGGGGACTTCCCGACCAATGAAAGCTCCCGATGAAGACGTATGGAGGCCCGGGGTGGCCCTGATGCAGCGCTGGATGAAGGATGAGTTAAGAGGAGTTTTGAAGTCCTGTGAGGAGAACCAGAGCACATTTTCATCCTGAGACCACCCAGAGACCCTCAGAGATCAGAGTCTGATGGGTAAATATCTGCAGAGGAGAATCTGTGAGAGGGAGAAGGACTTTAACTTCAACAAAGAGGAGAAGATAGAGAGTCTGAGAACATGTCAGCTGGAGATTAGAGGAGTTTAAGGTCAATAAAGGGTCAAACATTTCAACTAGAATCATTCTCAAATCCATCGTCCCGCCACACTTCAGTCTCACATTTAACAGGAATGAGACCTTCTTCTGCTGGAGGAGCTCTAAAATAAAAACAGTACCTTAGCCCAGCTTCAGGGTCTGGGATCAGGTCAGCAGGGTCAGGGTTAGGGGCTCTGAGCAGGTCTGTCTGCAGACCTCTGACCCGTCAGTGTCAGCTCTGAGCTGAGAACCACTGTTAGGAGATTCTGCCCAGAGCTGGAGCTGGTCCTGCATGGATCTGGTCTCCAGAGATCAGAGACGCTCCTGTGAACTCTTCATCTAAAGAACTCTGACGCATCTTCACCAGTTCGCACTGACCCCTGGATGACCTTAATGCATTTTAGAGGTTCAAGGTCAAAGGTCATAAACCAATCCGGCCCCTCCTGACCCTGAAGTTCTTAAAAACGCTGCTAGAGTGGATCCTATGGGAGGAATCATGATGAGGGTCGATTTTCAGTGACATCCTGTGTGGAGTGAAGGGTTAACGCTGTCAGACCAGAGCAGGAGGAACACCCTAAAGAACTCAGATTTAATCTGGACTCTGGTTTCTGACCCTGAACTTTAAAGTGCACTGGTGCCAAAACCACATACAGGGGCCCGTTTGATTCTCCTGGCCCTCCAACATCCTGGGTCCTGAGTCCACCACTGCTGGATCAGGTGCAGCTTCTACCCCATCTAGACTGCAGATCTGGATGTTGGATCTGTTCTGTAGTGAAGGTCTGAAAGTCCAGAAGGCTCCGGGCTGATGTTGGAATATTTTCACCGCTCTTATTTATTGTTCTGAGTTTTGATGTCAAATGTAATCAGAGTTTCCACGTCAGAAATATTTACAAAGAGCAGACTGGAGGATTCCAGACATCTCCAGTGTCACTAAGTCAGATTCCAGCAGAAGCACTCAAACGCACCACGAGGCTCTAGCCCACGGGTGTCAAACTCAAGGCCCGGGGGCCGAATCCGGCCCGTGGTGCAGTTTTACCCAGCCCACAAGATCATTGAAAGTAGAAGTGGCCCGTAGGTCTGAGGTCTGCAGATTTCCTCCAGGATAGAAATAAAAATGTAACCTTAAAGATTTAAAACATCCTGAAGTCATAAAAATGTGAAAAAGAGTCAAAATATTGAGAAAGTAATGGATGAGGGAGGGACAGGAATTTGTGTTTTCATTTCATATTTTCAATTAGCATCTTAAAATTAAGACTTAAAGTCAGGATTTTAACTTTTTTTCTCATGTTGTGAACTTTTAGATTTCAATTTAGAAATTTCAAAATTACAAGTGTGATCTCATTTTTTTCCCTTTAAAACAGCTCATTTTGCCTTTGATCCAATATTTTGACTTTTTAAACTCATGATTAAGAATTTAATCTCATATTTTGACCTTTTAGAGCACAGGTGTCAAACTCAAGGCCCGGGGTCCAAATCCGGCCCGTGGAACGATTGTATCTGGCCTGTGGGATCAGATCATATTTATATTCTAACTGGCCACCAGTCTGAGGGCTGCAGGTTTCCTCCAGTATAAGAATGTAAACTTCAGCTTTATTATCAGAAATCTCCTTGTTCAGCCAGAAAAATGTGAAAAAGTTAAGATTTAGAAAGATTAAATAAAAAGTCAAGAATGTGGGGAAAAAATAGTTTGTGTTTTTATTTTATATTTTCAATTTTGCATCTCAAGATTACAACTCAGACTTATGATTTTAACTTTTCATTTTATACTTTGACCTTTTCGGCTCATTATTTGGACTTTATATCACATTTTTATCTTTTAGATTAACAGTTTTAAATTTTAAGTCATATTTTGACATTTTAAAGCCATATTTGACTTTGAAACTCATGATTTCAATTTTTTTCTCATATTTTGACATTTTAAATTCATAATTTGTACTTTTTATATCATATTTTGACCTGTTAGACACCCAGTTTTGAATTTAAATCATATTTCTAACTCCTAATTTTGGATTTTTAATCCCACGTTTTGAACTATCAGACTCATGATTTAAAATTTGATCTCATATTTTGACCTTATTATTTCAACTTTCTCCTCGTATATTTGCTCTTTAAAAATGTTTCTATTTTTAAAATCCTGTTCTGATGTTGTGAACTAATACATTTATCCCAGATATGTGTTGTGTGTGCGTAGTGGATGAACCCAGATGCGAGTCAGGAGCAGTTTTCAAAGGTTTATTGTGCACGGGGGGGTCCAAGGGTCCAGAGAGAGGGGGGAATCTTCGTGGGTGAGAGTGCTGGAGTCGAGCTGCTGGTGAGCGGTGAGTGAGGACTGGAAAAGAGGAGAGACACGTTAATAAAAAAGCCACAGGTAGGCACTAGAATAAACCAATGAATCACGAGATACCGAGCCCAGCGCTGGAGCTTTACCACGGGGAGTAAAGAGCGAAACTCTGGCCCTGCAGAGAGTCTTGATGAGTGATTAGCTGCAGGTGTGGGGGATGGTGAACCTCAGGGGAAGCAGTGACAAGTTACCAGCAACAAGGCCGGTTCCCGGAAACAGGAAACCGGAAGTCCACAGAAATAACATGAAACTTTCAAAGTAACCATAACAATATGAGCCTTTAAACTTTACTTTTTACTTTTTCAATTTCCAGATGATTTATCATCATTGCTGTTTTTGTTTCATATTTTATTACTGGTGACAATGAGGTTGTCAGGTTAGGGTTGTGTTGACCCTGGTTGGCCCTCAGGTTAGACCTGAACCCAGAATCTGGCCCCTGTGACTGTGACTGATTCTGACATCCCTGTTTCAGAGTCACAATCTTAAATTTTAAGTCATACGTCAACCTTTTAAACTCTAAAGTGTGATGATCCTGGACCCTGGTTTTAATGGACCCAATATGCAGAACCGGACACAGAGGAGCAGTTAGATGGGTTTATTTAAGGGGAAACAGGCGGTGGAGGGAGGGGGAATCCAACGGCGTGAGGGTGCAGCGGCGTGGCAGAGACTGGGCCAGCACTGACGAGGAGGCACCGGAAAACCAGAGGAGCAGGCAGGTTAGTCAGGGTAACACACGTAGAAGCAGCCACTAGTAAATGAGTCAGAGTAACACTGAAAGCTCCAGGAGTCGGCTGATACCACTGTGAGAGCGGGAATCATCTGGTGAAGGCTCAGAGCAGAGCTGGAGAGCAGGAGGTGGCTGCAGTGATGAGACACAGGTGTGCAGGAGAGTCAGAGCAGGTGAAGACGCCCGATCTCTGTGAAGAGAAAACAAAAGAACTGGTTGGTTTACTCACGTATTTGATATTTTCTTTGCCCTGCAGGTCCTCATTCTTCAGTAAAAACTCTGACATAATCACTGATATAAATATCAATGTAAATATTGGTGTATAAATACTGATGAAAGTTGATATAAACATAATCAATCATCAGAGATCCAGCAGTCTGACCATGAGGAGGACTTGGCTGAGCTCTCAGGACTCTCCAGCTTTTGTCTGATGAACCGTTTTAAAATATTTGGAGACCAAACAGAAAGAAGACAAACTCTGAATGCTGGAGTAAGTTTCTCCCATGAAAAGAGCTGAGAGAGTGAAATAACACCGAGTAATGAGAGACACGGCTCATTAAGGCTGACCGGTATACGTGCAGGAAACCTCAGACGTTTGTCCTCATGGGTCCAAGAATGGTGGCCCACGTCTCAGAGTAACCTTTGAGGATGGCTGTGAGTGGG
>NC_054869.1:54705751-54723251 GCF_018320785.1 Cheilinus undulatus
AATAATAATAATAATAATAATATCTTGAATTTATATAGCGCCTTTCAAGAAACCAGAGGTGTCCAAACTATGGTATGCAGGCCAACTGTGGCCCCTGGGCCATTTTTGATCGTCCCACAGGAAAATTCAAAGATGAAAGAGTGCTAAATTTTTTTAAACTCTCTAACGTTGTTTCAGGACTCCTTCAGCTCTGTCTTCCTTCGTCCACCATCAGAGGAAGCGTCCATGATAACTGATCCCAGGGCGGCTCAGGCGCCCCCACATGCTGCCCTCCACCCTCAGATTGATCGCTGCCGGTGGGCTCAGACGGTTCGGGGCCGCAGCAGAACCGTCTGTCTGCAGTTTGCTTAGACTGAGACGCTGCTAAAAGCCGGGATCACCGGGGCGGAGAATCAATCAGGATCATCCGTGTTTATATGCCTCAGAAGGATTAGCTCACTGTTAGCAGGGCGGCCTCGCCATTATCACAGAGGGACTAAACACTGGACCCGTGTTTACATAGAAGGTGATGTGGGCTCACCATGCCACAGACAATTAGAGCTCTAACAAGACGTAATCCACCGCCGGGTGCGAGCTAATCAATTCAAACAGAGCTGACCAAGAACACAGTGACGCTTGGATTGCAGAGAACGCACGCAGAGATCAGAATGAACAAGATTATCCAGGAACATGTGCTGGCACGGCCGCCATTCAGAGGCTACAGAAATAGAAGGATATTTATAGATGATTTAACTTTAAGAAGAGTACAGGATAATTCACATCTAACATTTCTGTGTTCTGTTTGTATTCTAGGCCTCCTGATGGAGATGTCTTCATCAGTCCTACAGCAGAGGTCCAGTCTGAGAGTAAGACCCCGCCTCTTACACAGGATCACCTCTGATTGGTCCCTTAGGGAGAGATGTCAGCAAACAGTAAACAAGAACTCTGCCACGGTTTAGGTCTACTGTGTGCTGACATCTCATTCTCAGCGACCAATCAGATACATGTTAAACTCAGGCATGACCATAGAGACATGTTAAACTCAGGTGTGTCCATAGAGACATGTTAAACCCAGATGTGTCCATAGAGACATGTTAAACTCAGATGTGTCCATAGAGACATGTTAAACTCAGGTGTGTCCATAGGGACATGTCAAACTCAGGTGTGTCCATAGAGACATGTTAAACCCAGGTTTGTCCATAGGGACATGTTGAACTCAGGTGTGTCCATAGGGACATGTTAAACTCAGGTGTGACCATAGAGACATGTTAAACTCAGGTGTGTCCATAGAGACATGTTAAACTCAGGTGTGTCCATAGGGACATGTTAAACTCAGGTGTGTCCATAGGGACATGTTAAACTCAGGTGTGTCCATAGGGACATGTTAAACTCAGGTGTGACCATAGAGACATGTTAAACTCAGGTGTGTCCATAGAGACATGTTAAACTCAGGTGTGTCCATAGAGACATGTTAAACTCAGGTGTGTCCATAGGGACATGTTAAACTCAGGTGTGACCATAGAGACATGTTAAACTCAGGTGTGTCCATAGGGACATGTTAAACTCAGGTGTGTCCATAGAGACATGTTAAACTCAGGTGTGTCCATAGAGACATGTTAAACTCAGGTGTGATTGTCATGTTCTTGAATCTTTATTAGGGCAGTGGTTCTCTTCCAGTGCTCTGTGAACCAGCACAGATAATAATAATAATAATAATAATAACAATAATAATAATAATAATAATAATAATAATAATAATAATAACAACAACAATAATAACAATAATAATAATAATAATAATAATAATAATAATAATAACAACAATAATAATAACAATAATAATAATAATAATAATAACAATAATAATAATAATAATAATAACAATAATAATAATGATAATAATAATAACAATAATAATAATAATAATAATAATAATAATAATAATAATAATAATAATAATAATAATAATAATAATAACAACAATAATAATAATAATAATAATAATAATAATAACAATAATAATAATAATAATAATAATAATAATAATAATAACAACAATAATAATAATAATAATAACAATAATAATAATAATAATAATAATAATAACAATAATAATAATAATAATAATAATAACAATAATAACAATAATAATAATAATAATAACAATAATAATAATAATAATAATAATAATAATAATAATAATAATAATAATAACAATAATAATAATAATAATAATAATAATAATAATATCTTGAATTTATATAGCCCCTTTCAAGAAACCCAAGGACGGAAACATTTCAGACTGAACCTCTGATGGAGACGTGTTGACATGTTAGTGCTTATTAAAATTTCAACGTGTGACTAGTCTGCTCCAGTTTTTCTTTGAACTGTCTGAATAAATGATACACATTAAAGGGACATTACAACCATAAATTAAAGAATAATTTAAAGAGTGCAAACACAGTGAGGCCACAGTAACAGTTTAAACACAGATGCTGATCATACAGAGAGAGCTAAAGGAATCAGATGAAATGATTTTAAATCAGTCTGAGAGGATTCATCCAGAACCTGAACGCTCTTCTCTCAGTTCAGTCCTGACACGGGGGACTAGAGGGTGGAAAACGTCACTTTACAGGTGGCATAGTGGCTTTAAGCTCTACGAAGAAGAGAACGGGAATGAGAGGGGACTAATCCAAGACGAGCCTCAGAGTCAGGCAGTGAGTTTACCTGTGAACACTCAGAGGGACAGTCAGAGCTAACGGAGCTCACAGAGAGGAGATGGACCTCAGAGAGAGACAGGATCCAGAGACTGAGACATGAAGATGAAGCACTCAGAACATCACCAGAGAAAGGTCGACAACAGCAGACATTTATGAGAGAGAAACAGGATTTCTATAATAAACCTAGTCTCACCCTCAGTTCACTCTCTAAATGACCCAATACTTGGAGCCAGGGACCTCTGTTCCTGCTGCTGTGGTTTTTAAACAGGTTTCTATGGGGTCTGACTTTTACCAGCATCACATCGAGGTTTCAAAACCCGCTACCATGACAACGACGGGTTAATGCAGAAGAAAGCAGGTTGGTAGACACCTCCATGGAGGAGTTCTCCTGATGCGGGCTGCGTGCCATATGGAGGCAGGGGGGTAAAGTCTGTGGACTGTCATCACTGGACTAGGAGGAAATTGCACTATTAGCTGAACGTTGCTGGTGCTGCTGAGTTGTCAACAACCGGTTCTCAACGGTGGTGGGTCTGGGTCCGGACCTGCAGCGGGACATCTCCTATACCTGTGGTCAGCTGAGAGGATACCTGGAGAGTTGGGGCATGGTCCTGGAGCAGGATGGCCATCAGGAGGTCAGAGCAGTCCAGGACCAAGGGTGACCCAGTGAAGTGTCTAATCGGTGCATGCTCCCACACCTGACCTGTCCTGGACTGGGAGTGAGCAGGACTATCAGAAGACCATGAGTTTACCTGAAGCTTGTGCTTGACTTTGATAAGAATCCACTGAAATGTCATTTTAAAGACAGACTGAGACGACATGAGCCGTAAACACGCTAACAACCAAAACAATGATGTCTGGATCCAGACGCCCTGATGGATATGATTCAAAGGTTACTGCAGCATGAATGGCGCTCTGGTTTTCATCATCAGCACTCTTATGCAATCTGTCAGCTTCCTGCAGGGTGATCTGGTCTGAATGTGGAGACCAGCCGTCAGCGTCTCCCCTCCTGCATGGAGCATCATTCCCATCCTGACCAGGGCAGAGCCAGGGGGTCACCAGTGCCCTCCTGATATCTGATTAGACAGCCCCAAATCCTCAACAGTGATTGGCTGTTACAGCGGCGTGCACAGACTTTTTCAAGGGCAGGGGCGAAAAGAAAAAAAGGGCACATACAGCGCGTTCTCGCCACTGAAGAGGGCGCTAAGTTTGGCGTGTTTTCGAGGGCAGTGTAGACATGTTTACATGTTCTACAAACGGCACATTATATAGCCTAAAACAGGCTAACTAGACAGACTACTCAAGTTAGTTTGTAGTTTGGATCAGCATCCACAAGAACTGTGGAGACTCAACGTTGGACTGTGAAGAACACAGACATAAATAAATAAATCCCTAGGGGGTCTGGGGGTCTTCCCCCAGAACATTTTCAATGAAGTAGATGCCATTTCCTGTATTCTAGTGCATTTTAACTCCATATGAGCACCAGATAATCCAAACTGGCTCTGTAGATATAGTTCTGGCTCAGTATGGATCAGAAAAGGGCCCAACATAAAAGTCACTGCAGCAGTAATGTTCTGCCAACCCGGAGGGCACTTAAGCATGCGTTTTGACATCCAAGAGGACACTTTAGCGTGATTTTTGAAAAATTGGGCCACAAGGGAGGGGGGGGGCGACCCCCCCACCACCACCACCCGTGCACACCACTTAAATGCACTAAAGGTAGTTCAGGTCAAGGTAGCCCCGTCACCCTGATATGTTTCTGTTTGGGGCCCTGAGTGATAAAATCTGAATTCATGTGTGCCAGGAAAACAAACAGAAAATATTCTAGAAACAAAAACACAGGATTGCATTAAAACAGCACACGTGCACGCCCCTTAAACTTCATTAGTATTTAAAAATGTAAATCTGCTGCTCATATGTCCTCTGGCTCTGCACACAGCTCAGGATTCATGGCCAGCCTGTCAGAGTCTCTGAGACGGATCAGATGATAAGGTGGACTAAAGCCTATAAATACAGCTGCTGGGTGTCTCCGTGTTTAAAGCCTGCTGCTCCACCTGATGATCTCTGCTGCATCACTTCTCCTCCTCTCAGCTCCTCTCATGTGGATTTAAAAACATTGGATGATACGTTTTTAGAGGTTTTGCACAGAATTGATCGCGTCCTCTTCTAGTTCAACGATGTCTCCTTGTGCGTAAAATGGCGCGCTCGGTGCGTCCTGGCGCGGATCGTTCGGTGGGAAATGTGCGCTGTCAGTGTCGCTCCCTTCACGTCCCGCTGCTGTGGATCGGTGCTGAGCAGGAGTGGCATCTCGGCGACAGAATCAGTGTGAAAGATCGTCCTGCAGAGCGGAGGCATGCTCCGAGCAGTGAGATCATTGGCGTTATAAATATCTCCGTGCCAGCAGCAGCAGAGCAGCTCCAGCTCGATCAGCCTCCCGGCGTAATGCCCAGCAGCAGCAGACGCCACCATGCTGGCCGCAGCGTAGACAGCGAGCCCTCTCTGGCAGCATGAACGCGCCTCTCTTCCTGCTCACCGTGGCTCACTTGGTGCTCGGAGCTCAGCGCGTCTTCCTCGAGGAGGAGATCCGGTCAGGACGCAGGACGTGCAGGCTCTACTGCCGGGTCGGGATCGGCTTCCACCTCCAGATCCATCCTGACGGCAGAGTGAACGGCAGCCATGAGCCCAACATGCTCAGTAAGTCCCGCTCTTTACGGTGTCCCGGTGTCCCGGTGCGCCGGGCTGCACTCAATTATCTACGTCCGACGCGCACGTGCGCCCGTGTGTCCCTCTGAGAGTGCGCAGTGGGATCTTCAGTCCTGGATTACCATCTCTTCTCTGCTGATGAGTCTTAACTCAAACTTTGACAGAATCAGAGGGACTTTGAGGCTCGCGCTCCGAGCTGCTGACCCCGTCAGGCTCGTGCTTGTGCGCGCGTGAGTGTGCAGGGTTGCAGGTAGACTATTTGTGGAAGTAACAGGTGCAGCAGTGAGGAAGTGTTGGATTCTCCTGGTCATCATCACAACAGCAGAAGATAACCCTTCTGTGGCCTAGGGCGGGAAATATGTGGAGCTTCAGACACATGAGGGGCTAGACCAGATCCAGCAGGATTAGACCTGAGCAGAGGAAAAACAAAAACAGCACTAACCAGACCATCAGAGCAGCTTTATCCTGGTTTACTGAGTCTAGAGTCAGTCACTCTGTAGTCCTCATAGACTCTAGACCCAGTCCATGTGGTTCCAGATCAGTCTAGCGTGTTCTCTGGTAAACCTGGACCCCTGCTCTGGTGGATTCACCCACACTGGACAAATATCCTGGGTCTATCAGAGATCTATCACCAGAGGTCTGTTTCAGCTCTTCCTCAGAATTAAAGGTGGATTACAAAGATTTTAGTCAGAGTCTTAGCTCAGAAAAATGAAAACATAAAGAAGAAATGATTTTAAAAAGCAGTTTAGTAGGAGGAAGGAAGACCTGATCTAGGACTGGGTTTGAGGAGGTCTGGATCTATTCTAGAGACCCTGAGCAGCACTGAGCAGGAGACGTTAGTTTAAATGTGAAAGGCCTTTAACTCACTGGTACAGTTTTCATAGCGATGATTACAGACTTGATTTTCTTCTGGACATCAGGCATGTACCCACAATCCACCTGTAGAGGGCGCTGTGGAGCCGTTATGTAACACACATGAGCAAAACATCTAACATACCTCAGCGCGACCAGGATTTAAGATTCTGATGAATTTGGGGAGATTCTGAGCAAATAAGGGTCTCCAAAAAACAATTAATACGACAGACGACTTCAACTACTAGTAATACTGCTAATAATAAGAAAAATAATAATTATTATAATAATGATAGTAATGATAATAATAATAATAATAATAGTAAAAATAATAATAATAATAGTAATAAGAAAAATAATTATTATTATAATAATGATAGTAATGATAATAATAATAATAATAGTAAAAATAATAATAATAATAATAGTAATAATAATAATAATAATTATTATAATAATGATACTAATGATAATAATAATAA
The DNA here is from genome assembly GCF_018320785.1 of Cheilinus undulatus. Classification (NCBI taxonomy): domain Eukaryota; kingdom Metazoa; phylum Chordata; class Actinopteri; order Labriformes; family Labridae; genus Cheilinus; species Cheilinus undulatus. The sequence goes on from NC_054869.1 coordinate 54,712,485, forward strand.
TAGTAAAAATAATAATAATAATAATAGTAATAATAATAATTATTATTATTATAATAATGATAGTAATGATAATAATAATAATAGTAAAAATAATAATAATAATAATAGTAATAATAATTATTATTATTATTATAATAATGATAGTAATGATAATAATAATAATAATAGTAAAAATAATAATAATAATAACAGTAAAAATAATAATAATTATTATTATTATAATAATGATAGTAATGATAATAATAATAATAATAATAGTAAAAATAATAATAATAATAATAGTAATAATAAGAAAAATAAAATAATAATAATAATAATAATAATAATAACAATAATAATAATAGTAAAAAAATAATAATAATAGTAATAAGAAGAAAAATAATAAATATTATAATAATAATAGTAATAATAAGAAGAATCATAATAATAGTAATAATGGTCATAATAATGGTCATAATAATAATAATAATAATAATAATAAGGCCTTCCATTCCAGGAGGATCGTCACTCTGAGACCTGATTAAGAAGTCCTATCCAGAACCTTCTGTAGAAGGACAGTAGTATGGTAGCAGGGAACAGAACATTTATTATTTATATCCATATGTCTGAAATGTTGATGCAGTTATCAGTGACAGCCCTGGAGACCAGTATAAAGAGAGTTAACAGAACAGTAATATCTTAATGGTGACCAGTATAAAGAGAGTTAACAGAACAGTAATATCTTAATGGTCACCAGTATAAAGAGAGTTAACAGAACAGTAATATCTTAATGGTCACCAGTATAAAGAGAGTTAACAGAACAGTAATATCTTAATGGTGACCAGTATAAAGAGAGTTAACAGAACAGTAATATCTTAATGGTGACCAGTATAAAGAGAGTTAACAGAACAGTAATATCTTAATGGTGACCAGTATAAAGAGAGTTAACAGAACAGTAATATCTTAATGGTCACCAGTATAAAGAGAGTTAACAGAACAGTAATATCTTAATGGTCACCAGTATAAAGAGAGTTAACAGAACAGTAATATCTTAATGGTCACCAGTATAAAGAGAGTTAACAGAATTGTCTATAAGATAATCCACTTAAAAACCTCCCCTGCTCTGGGTCCTGGTTCAGGGGTGAATGTGAGTACCTCGTGTACTGGTCCTGTGCAGATGTCTGAAACCATCCTGCTCATGGTTTAGATCTAGTCCACGTGTTTAGAGCCACTCTCGTGGACTTGGAGGGTTTTTGGAAAGAGTCAGATCCCTGAGCTGACACACCAGGGCCTCCCTTTATGGTCCTCTTCTGAACAGATGTCAGCTTACATGGACTTCAACACGACAGCCGTGCTTCACTTCCTGTGTGACAGGCGAGAGACGAGCAGCAGAGCGGCAGACTCTGGTCCGTGATGTGGAGAATCTTTTAGCAGGTCAGCTTTGAGGGCTCAGTAGAACCAGGATGGTAGACGTAGAGATGGTCTGAGTTTAGGTTTGAGTGCATTCAGGCTTTTATGACCCCAGCTCAGAGCTGACCCCTTTAGGACTAGAGCAGTCCGTTTACAAGGGTACACAGCTGTGAGGAAGCAGAGACCCTCCTGGTTTATTATTGTTGATGTTTGTCACACTTTAATGTTAAACATCATCAGACTGATGTTAATGTTAGACCCAGATAACCTGAGTTAGAACTAAAGTCTAGTTTAAATGATGGTTTCATTAATTCAGGGTTAATCCATCCAAACCTATCTGGTCCCCTGTGAAACAGTCAGACCCCCTAGCCCTGATAACAGGATGTTCCATCCTGGGTGTTAGCCATAACTGTCACTGAGTCTTTCTCATCACTGTGGAGGAATGCTGTCCCATTCTTCTCTGCAGAATAGTTCTCATTCAGCCTCATTGGAGGTTTTTCCAGCATGAACGGCCTGTTGAAGGTCACAGCATCTCAGTCAGATCTAAGTCCAGACTTTGACTAGACCACTCCAGAACCTTCATCTAGTCTTTAGTCCAGTCAGAGGTGGACTTGCTGGTGTGTTTGGGATCATGGTCCTGCTCCATAACCCATGTGGTCTTGATCTTGAGGTCATGACCTGATGGTCGGACATTCTCCCTCAGGATTTTATGCTAGAGAGCAGAATTCATGGTTCTAGTGGTCCAGGTCCTGGTCCAGACCATCACACTACCACCACCATGTCTGACTGTTGGTCTGATGTTCTTCTGCCTCCACAGGATAATTTCCCAGAAGTCTCGGGGTCTCTGCTGTAGAGATCAGCCTCCACTGCTGAGGTTCACAGCGACCTAGACCTGATTTTTTTCTGACAGTGAAAACAGCCAAACTAGAAACCTGATCTGAGACCAGATCGGAGCAGTAAATCCTAGAGTCTGCTGTCGTGAGTGCCTGGATTTCTCCCCCTAGTCTGGACATTTCTTCCCCCTGTTCTCTGGTTTCATGACTGAAGCCCCGCCCACAGTCACACCTTTCTACTCTAAATGTTCTGAACTCACCTGTCTCTTGTTTTAAGTCCCTGAGGGGTGGGAGAGCAGGGTTGTGGTGTTAGACGAGCGTGTTTAATCTGCTGTTAGATGATCGATGGCGCTGTGGCCGTCACCTTTCTCCCAGCTTCCTGTGCCCCTTTGTCAAACCAGCCGTCTTCCCTGGATCACTGAAATGTCGCTGTGTTCCAGGGAAAATCCTTTAGACCAGAGATAGTCAACCTGTGGCTCTGGACCCTCATGTGGCTCTTTTATGTCTGCGTTTTAAATATTATTTCCCTCAAAAGGGAAACTTTTTTGTCCCTTTTTACCCTTTTTTTTGCCACTTTTTGCCTATTTATGCTACCTTTTGACATGAAATACCACTTTTTTCTAATTTTTGCCCATTTTTTTTACCACTTTTATCCCATTTTTGCCCATTTTCCACATTTTTTCCTACTTTTTGCCCATTTTGCCGCTCTTGACTGCCTTTTGCCCATTTTAGTCACTTCTCACTCATTTTGTTGCCACATTTTTTCCACTTTTGGACCTTTTTTGCCACCTGTAACTCATTTTTTGGTCACTTCTCACCCATTTTTGCTACCTTCTGACTCTTTTCCCACCTTTTCTCCCCATTTTCAGCCCTGTTCATCCGTTTTTGCTATTTTTTTTTTTTTTTTTACCATTTTACCATCTTTAACCCTTTACCTACTGAGGCTTAAAATGGTGATTTGGACATATTTAGTTATTCTGGCTGTAAAATAGTCAGGAAATGCCCTAAGTCTGAGAGCTTTGCTCCCTTTTCCCAGGAGTACTTGAACTTGTCTTTTCAACATCTGGTTAATGATTATTGCACATTATATGGAATTGTCAGCAGTTTAAAAGAAGAAAAACACAAAATCAGATTTGTTTTTCATGGCTTTTATGAGAAGAAATGTTGTTATTGCTCATGAAGTTTTGATTTGACATTTCCAACACCATTGGAATTTTTCAAATTGGACAAACTTTGACAGAGTTATGGTAATAAAACTCCAGACATCTGTCTGGTCCTGACTGGTCCTGACTCGTCTGGTCCCGACTCGTCTGGTCCTGACTCGGCCGTCAAAGCTGGACCGTTTAGATGACTGACATAGACTCTGAGGGCTCTTAGAGACCCAGCTGAAGCTGCTCCAGAATCACTGTGGGGTCAGAGTTCATCTGAAGGTCTGATTGGAGGAGCAGAGATTCAGGGAGGAGGAGTGAAAAACACTCTGACCCCGCCTGTTGTTTGTCCTCACAGGCGTCCTGGAGCTCTTCGCCATTTCTCAGGGGGTCATCGGCATCAAAGGGGTCTACAGTAACAGATTCCTCGCCATGAACAAAAGAGGACGCCTCCACGCTACTGTAAGTGTCACACACACCGCTGACTCAGCAGATTTTCCCCAGCAGCAGAACAAACGTCCTGGTTTCATCTTTTAGACATTCAATCCTCCACCTGATGAGTTTGAGTCCTGGTTCTGGTCTTTAGATTGATCCTGGTCATGTGACTCAGCTCAGCAGGAAGAGGTTCTTCATCTGGTCCTGTTCTGGCTCCAGACCAGCCATGTTTAGTCCTGTTTGACCTGTGACTGGTCTGTGTGCTGGCATTACTCTGTCATCAGTGGTCGTATCAGGTCATTATTCTATGGGACATCCCGTCTCCTAGAACCTTCTAACGGGCCGGGCTGTTTGACCCCCCTGGTATAAACGTTACTGTGACGGCATCCAGTCCTTGATCCGTGGTGTTCCTGTGATAGAGGAGGGAGGTCCTTCCTCAGAAAACAACAGAGAAAGAAAGAACGGCTCCCAAACAGGATCTGGACCCCATCATAAAAGACTGGACTCTTTGAAAGGGCCTGGAGGTTCTAAAAGTCTAGAGTCTTATCAAATAAGCGGGCTACTTAAAAACAGAGGAATGCTCATGGTTGTGAGTCACGTTATAAAAGCGTACTGCACCTTTAAACCGTCATACGTCGCCTTAACAGAGAGGAATGTAGAAATAAAAGCTGCATAAACGCTACCATGCTCTCAGGTCCTGATGTGAGTCCTGTAGTCTTCAGTCTTCTTGGTGCTGGTGTTTGTAGGTCTAGAGAAACAGTTTCTAAAGTCTGATCTGAACCGAGGCTCTTCAGATGTCATCAGGTACAGCAGATGTCCACTGCGTTGTTTTTAGTACCAACGTTAGAAGGGAAAGTTCCCCGTGTTCCGCCGTGCAGCGCCGCCATGTTTTCCTTCAGTCTGTAAATCTGAGTAGACTTCACAGATCTGCATGAACACACCACACCAAACCCTGAGGTCAGGGGGTCCAGGTGATCCTGGTCCTGAGAAAATATTACGTTATAGTCCTTCACCAATAAATCAAACCCTTTAACCCAACATGGCTGAATTAAACAGGCTGTAGCTGCAAATATGGTGCCTCATGTTGTTACTGCTCTACACCAGGAGATGGCGGACATGAGTAACTTCAATCCCAGCAGCATTTGTGGGCGTGTTTCTATTCAAAGTTTTGGAGAGAGAGAGTCGAGGAGACGAGGAAGAGAATACTCATGATGCTGGGAGGAATAGAGGAATATTCACCCCTGTGATGATGACGTTCAGTCATACGGTGAGATGGAGACTGCCGGTGTGTTGGAGCCGCTGTGACTCTGTGCGCCATGAGAGTCACTCTAATTGGCACCTGGGGGTACCAGAAGCTCAAAACAAGAGTCAATAGCAACAACAGAATCAGCTGTTTGGCATTGGAAGAGAAGATTTGGCACATTTTTCATGGGCATAACCCACATACCCAGCTCTGGTGCTCATCCCACAAATGCATGCTCCTGACAAATGTGGCTCCATTTAAAAGGGTGATAAACAAGCTTTCCAACGGTATAAGACACTGATCATCAACTGGCGGCCTGAGGGCCAAATCAGGTCCCCCAAAGCTTCCTATCCGGCCCCAGAAGATCATTAAATTCAAAAAGGAAGAAAAGAAAATGTGGTTTTAAGGGTTGACTTTAAATGTCTACAGCTGTTAAATCCATCCCATAAACAAGTAATACTGAATTACTAAACATTTGATCAGTTTTTACAAAAAAACACCTGTCAGCCATTTAAGTTAATATTTAAAAAATGCATATATTTAAAAAATGGGTTTAGACTGGTGGAAATGCTGCAAAAATGGTCAGATTAAGTGTTGAAAATGGGTTTAAGAATGGCACAAAGGGAGAAAAAAATGGCAGGAGAAGCGGGTAGAAGAAGTTAAAATGCTGCACAAAAAGGGTAAAGGAAAAAAAGGGGCAAAAAGTTTCAAAAATTGGTTAAAAATGGCAAAAATGGGGCAAAAAAAGTAATGAAAAGGGGTTAAAAAGTGGCAAAAATGGATGAAAGTGGCACAAAGGGGATAAAACATCAAGAAAAGTGGTTAAAGAAGGGTTTAAGAATGGCAAAGTATCAAAAATAGCCAGGCAGAGTAGTGAAAGATGGGTTGGAAGGGGCAACAAGTGGCAAAAAAAAAAAAAATTAAAGTAGCAAAAACAGTCAAAAATGGGTTAAGTGTGGCAAAAATGCTGCAGAAATGTCCAAATGAACAAGTGAAAAGACGTTAAAGAGTGTCTGAAATGAGTTAATATTGGTGCTAAATCACAACTAGGGAGGACCCATACTCTGGGATTTTTTGGGGCCCAGCCTATTTCGTAGGTAAAATGTTCTGCATTTTGAACTAAAATACAAATACTAAGACAATGATATGTTAATTACACCAAAGCATTTATTAAATTTTGGTTTATTTTAAAGTCCGACCCCCAGAGTCTCTGTCAAGGCTAGATCTGGCCCTTGTGCAAATGTACTTGATGACCCCTGGTATAAGATTTATTTCTGAGAAGCACTGATACAACAAAGAAATCATGTACCAAACACAAATTGCCTCACTTTTTGTGCTAAGTTTAGAAGCTTGTGTCTGAGCCCTGGCTGAGAGACCGTGATATAAAAGTGGATTAAAGATACCACACTAGCTCTGCTTCACACAGACCAGGAAGGAAGACAGAGAAAACTCGCTGTACATCTGCTCTACTGCATCTCAGTTTATCAGAGGATGGTGGAAAACGCCACAGACTTTTCTTGATCCGCAGTATTAATGCAGAAAATCACATTGCTCCTGAATTGCATGGAAAGGGGCATCAGAATTTGACTGTAGTTATTCACATTTCCGTAGCATTTATGTGCATCGTCCTGGGCGTGCTAAAGTCTTTAGCTTGCAGTTTTCTGTTTGTCTGTGCAGGTCGGTGAGTGGAGGTGAAATAAGGCTGTTGTTGGATTTTCCTGCAGATGTCAGAGAGCTGTAGTGATGAGGACGGGCTCTTTTAAATGATCAGGTGAATAAAGTCAGCCTGCCACAGTGGCGTGGAGGTGACAAGTCTTCTGGATGAACTTCCATGGTGCAGAAACAAAAGGACGTTTTCATCTCTGAATGATATTTTCTGGTCCTCTGGTCTGTAAAAAGGTTCCTCAGTCTGGGTTAGAGCAGACATCTGACCCCCTCTCTGCAGGCCGTTTCCTCCTTTAACCCAACTCCCTCAGAACTTAAGAACTTGGTCTATTTCCCTGTCCAAGCATGCTCAGTGCAGCTATATTTGTGATGTTTATTAGCTCAGCAGCTTTGTGTCCATGCTGCAGAACAAAATCCCATAAATCTGACATCAGCATGTCCCTGCACACTGCTCTAATCTTTGTCCAGTTCTTCCAAATCCCCCAAACACAGAGAGCCCCAATCTGCCTGCAGCAGCCCGTCCTCTCTACCGTCAGCGGGCCGCCGGCCGGCCTGCAGCCGCCGCTCTGACGTGTCATCTGAGGGAGCGCTGGCAGGCGAGCAGACAGAAGAAGCTCCCCATTAGCATGTGTTAACAGGACAGGCAGATTAAGGGGAGTCTGGGCTGGCTGATAGCGGACCGAGGAGGGAGATCAATACGTGCAGCAAACAATCAGCCGGCCAGAGCCGGAGCGTCTGTGAGCCACGGCGATGTAGACCCTGAGCGGCTCGGCTTTACGGCCCTTAGCTGATGGGATTGTTTCATGAAGCTCCATCAGCGAGGAGTGATGTGGCGTCTTTATTCAAAGTGCATCCACCGCAAGAGAGTCTGAAATCAGCCAACGTCACAGAGAAGCAGCGGATCCAGATTCTGGTCCCATCAGGGCTCAAAACATAAAGGAAATATACAAACTTTCTCAGGGTCAAAACAACCGGAACAAGACCAGAATACAACCCAAACATGAAAACAACCAAACATGAATACAACCAAACATGAAAACAACCAAACATGAAAACAAACATGAAAACAACCAAACATGAATACAACCAAACATGAAAACAACCAAACATGAATACAACCAAACATGAAAACAACCAAACATGAAAACAAACATGAAAACAACCAAACATGAATACAACCAAACATGAAAACAACCAAACATGAATACAACCAAACATGGAAACAACCAAACATAAATACAACCAAACATGAAAACAACCAAACATGAAAACAAACATGAATACAACCAAACATAAATACAACCAAACATGAAAACAACCAAACATGAAAACAACCAAACATGAAAACAAACATGAATACAACCAAACATAAATACAACCAAACATGAATACAACCAAACATGAAAACAACCAAACATGAAAACAACCAAACATGAATACAACCAAACATGAAAACAACCAAACATGAAAACAACCAAACATGAATACAACCAAACATGAATACAACCAAACATGAAAACAACCAAACATGAATACAACCAAACATGAAAACAACCAAACATGAATACAACCAAACAAGAAAACAACCAAACATGAATACAACCAAACATGGAAACAACCAAACATGAAAACAACCAAACATGGAAACAACCAAACATGAAAACAACCAAACATGAAAACAACCAAACATGAATACAACCAAACATGAAAACAACCAAAAATGAATACAACCAAACATGGAAACAACCAAACATGGAAACAACCAAACATGAAAATAACCAAACATGGAAACAACCAAACATGGAAACAACCAAACATGGAAACAACCAAACATGAATACAACCAAACATGAAAACAACCAAACATGAAAACAACCAAACATGAAAACAACCAAACATGAAAACAACCAAACATGGAAACAACCAAACATGGAAACAACCAAACATGAAAACAACCAAACATGAAAACAACCAAACATGGAAACAACCAAACATGAAAATAACCAAACATGAATACAACCAAACATGGAAACAACCAAACATGAAAACAACCAAACATGAAAACAACCAAACATGGAAACAACCAAACATGGAAACAACCAAACATGGAAACAACCAAACATGAAAACAACCAAACATGAAAACAACCAAACATGGAAACAACCAAACATGAAAACAACCAAACATGGAAACAACCAAACATGGAAACAACCAAACATGGAAACAACCAAACATGAAAACAACCAAACATGAATACAACCAAACATGAATACAACCAAACATGAAAACAACCAAACATGGAAACAACCAAACATGAAAACAACCAAACATGGAAACAACCAAACATGAATACAACCAAACATGAATACAACCAAACATGAAAACAACCAAACATGGAAACAACCAAACATGAAAACAACCAAACATGAAAACAACCAAACATGAAAACAACCAAACATGGAAACAACCAAACATGAAAACAACCAAACATGGAAACAACCAAACATGGAAACAACCAAACATGAAAACAACCAAACATGGAAACAACCAAACATGAAAACAACCAAACATGAAAACAACCAAACATGGAAACAACCAAACATGAAAACAACCAAACATGAATACAACCAAACATGAAAACAACCAAACATGGAAACAACCAAACATGGAAACAACCAAACATGAAAACAACCAAACATGAAAACAACCAAACATGAATACAACCAAACATGAAAACAACCAAACATGAAAACAACCAAACATGAAAACAACCAAACATGAATACAACCAAACATGAAAACAACCAAACATGAAAACAACCAAACATGAATACAACCAAACATGAAAACAACCAAACATGAATACAACCAAACATGGAAACAACCAAACATGAATACAACCAAACATAAATACAACCAAACATGAAAACAACCAAACATGAAAACAACCAAACATGAAAACAACCAAACATGAAGACAAACATGAATACAACCAAACATGAAAACAACCAAAAATGAATACAACCAAACATGGAAACAACCAAACATGGAAACAACCAAACATGAAAATAACCAAACATGAATACAACCAAACATGAAAACAACCAAACATGGAAACAACCAAACATGGAAACAACCAAACATGAATACAACCAAACATGAAAACAACCAAACATGAATACAACCAAACATGAAAACAACCAAACATGGAAACAACCAAACATGAAAACAACCAAACATGAATACAACCAAACATGAAAACAACCAAACATGAAAACAACCAAACATGAAAACAACCAAACATGAAAACAACCAAACATGAATACAACCAAACATGAAAACAACCAAACATGAATACAACCAAACATGAAAACAACCAAACATGAAAACAACCAAACATGAAAACAACCAAACATGAATACAACCAAACATTAAAAAACAACCAAACATGGAAACAACCAAACATGAATACAACCAAACATGAATACAACCAAACATGGAAACAACCAAACATGAAAACAACCAAACATGAATACAACCAAACAATAAAACAACCAAACATTTAAACAACCAAACATGTAAACAACCAAACATGTAAACAACCAAAGATGTAAACAACCAAACATGAATACAACCAAACATGAAAACAACCAAACATGAAAACAACCAAACATTAAAAAACAACCAAACATGGAAACAACCAAACATGAATACAACCAAACATGAATACAACCAAACATGGAAACAACCAAACATGAAAACAACCAAACATGAATACAACCAAACATGAAAACAACCAAACATGAATACAACCAAACATGAAAACAACCAAACATGAAAACAACCAAACATGAAAACAACCAAACATGGAAACAACCAAACATGAAAACAACCAAACATGGAAACAACCAAACATGAAAACAACCAAACATGAATACAACCAAACATGAAAACAACCAAACATGAAAACAACCAAACATGAATACAACCAAACATGAAAACAACCAAACATGAATACAACCAAACATGAAAAAACAACCAAACATGGAAACAACC
>NC_054869.1:54728251-54750166 GCF_018320785.1 Cheilinus undulatus
AGAAATGCTTCCTTCATGTGACCGTTAGCGGAGCCGTTCCTGAGACGTGGCGTTCTGTTAAATCAGGGCGTTCAGAGACTGGGAGGTCTGATGGTTTTAAAAACAACAGCCAGGAGGAACCCCGGTCTCTCTCCTGTGACTGGCATGTTTACTGAGCGCTGTAATGGCATCATTTTCTGCTATGCTTCACTCTGCAGCAAAGCAGAACGGTTTGTTTTATTTCAGGAGGTTAAACCAGGAAGCAGGAACACCAGACGTTCCCACCACGGATATATTTATAGGCTGGAGAGGGAACGTCAGACAGATATCTGCTCCTAGGATATGGACTGTGAGGAGGGGGGTTAGGTCCGGTCCCAGTCCTAGTCCTGGTCTCCAGGTCCAACTGAAAGGACGTAAGAATCTGGGGATGAATGGAGCTGAAAGCAGCCTTCTACTGAGGCAGAGGCAGATGAGGGGAGGGGGTGGTTGGTTCAGGTGATCCAGACAGGTGTCTGACTGTCAGAGGCTGTAGCACACACACACAAAGACGGGGGGGGGGGGGGGCCGAGGCAGTCAAGGATCCTACAGCTGAACTCCAGAGTTTCTCCTGAGGGTTGAATTAACTCACCTTCAAATGTTTGAATCCAGCATGTAGTCACCTCCGAGTTTTTGAATCCAGTGTGTAGTCACCTCCGAGTTTTTGAATCCAGCGTTTTGTCACCTCCGGTGTTTAGTCACCTCAGAGTGTTTGAATCCAGCGTGTAGTCACCGCCGGTGTTTAGTCACCTCCGAGTGTTTGATTCCAGTGTGTAGTCACCTCCGAGTGTTTGAATCCAGCATGTAGTCACCTCCGAGGGTTTGATTCCAGCGTGTAGTCACCTCCGAGTGTTTGATTCCAGCGTGTAGTCACCTCCGAGTGTTTGATTCCAGCGTGTAGTCACCTCCGAGTGTTTGATTCCAGCGTGTAGTCACCGCCGGTGTTTAGTCACCTCAGAGTGTTTGAATCCAGCGTGTAGTCACCGCCGGTGTTTAGTCACCTCCGAGTGTTTGATTCCAGTGTGTAGTCACCTCCGAGTGTTTGAATCCAGCATGTAGTCACCTCCGAGTGTTTGATTCCAGCGTGTAGTCACCTCCGAGTGTTTGATTCCAGCGTGTAGTCACCTCCGAGTGTTTGATTCCAGCGTGTAGTCACCTCCGAGTGTTTGAATCCAGCATGTAGTCACCTCCGAGTGTTTGAATCCAGCATTTAGTCACCGCCGAGTGTTTGAATCCAGCATGTAGTCACCTCCGAGTGTTTGATTCCAGCGTGTAGTCACCTCCGAGTGTTTAGTCACCTCCGAGTGTTTGATTCCAGCGGTTAGTCACCTCCGAGTGTTTGAATCCAGCGTTTAGTCACCGCCGAGTGTTTGAATCCAGGGTTTAGTCACCTCCAGTGTTTAGTCACCTCCGAGTTTTTGAATCCAGTGTGTAGTCACCTCCGAGTTTTTGAATCCAGCGTTTTGTCACCTCCGGTGTTTAGTCACCTCCGAGTGTTTGAATCCAGCATGTAGTCACCTCCGAGTGTTTGATTCCAGCGTGTAGTCACCTCCGAGTGTTTGAATCTGTCCCTCTGACATGTGTGCTGGTTTTCCTCTGACCTCCACAGGAGCTGAGTAAAGGTGACCGCCAGCCCCACTAACTCCTCCTCCTCTCTTCTAGGAGGGGTTCTCGGACGACTGTAAGTTCAGGGAGCGTTTCCAGGAGAACAGCTACAACACGTACGCCTCGGTCATCCACAGGAACCAGCGGACGGGTCGAGACTGGTTCGTGGCCCTCAACAAGAGAGGGAAAGCTAAGATGGGCTCCAGTCCGCGGGTCAAATCCCAGCACGTCTCCACCCACTTCCTCCCCAGGGTCAGCCTGCAGGACTACAGAGAGCGAGGGTTCACCATCACTGACCGCAGCAAAGAGAGGAGGAGAGCCCCGCCCCCTGCTCCGCCCAAACCTTTGACAACAACCAATGTACACGCGGGAACGGCCCCGAGACGGACACAGGTCAAATATTGGCCCAAGTATCGGTTTGGATGAAACAGGATATGACATCAGAGACGGTGGATATTTATGACAAACTTTACCCGACAACAGACGATGATCACTTTAAAACATTCCAGGAGAGGAAACCCCAAGGGCTGCTGGGTAGAACTGATCCCGGTCTTTATGTCGATGATGCTGTGATGATTTACATGATCTTATGAGACGATCAGAATAATAAATAACGATCTTTATTTTACTGCCGTGTATTTAAAACCACACAGGTTATATTCTACTGATCCACACTGAAACCATCACACCTGTCCCACAGCACAGGTGTGTGTGACGGGACGACTCATCAGTAAGTACAGGTACATGGTCAGAGACAGGTAGACACTCTGCTGGAGTTCTCTTCAATGATTGGTGGGTAAAAATAGAACACCACCCTCTAGGCTGTCTGCAGTCAGAGTCACTTCAACGTTTCAGAACTCTTTTTAAGACTTTAAGACCCGAAACTACAGATTTAGACTGAAGACTTCCTGTGACAGCCAGAGGGTCTGCAGGGGTCCTGACTGAGTAGAACAGGGGTCTCAACCTTTTTAGCCCTGAAATGAAGGTCCCAGAGACAGGGGACCCCCAAAATAAAGGTCCCAGAGACAGGGGACCCCCAAAATAAAGGTCCCAGAGACAGGGGACCCCCAAAATAAAGGTCCCAGAGACAGGGGACCCCCAAACAAAGGTCCCAGAGACAGGGGACCCCCAAAATAAAGGTCCCAGAGACCACGGACCCCCAAAATAAAGGTCCCAGAGACCAGGAACCCCCAAAATAAAGGTCCCAGAGACCAGGAACCCCCAAAATAAAGGTCCCAGAGACCAGGGTCCCCCAAAATAAAGGTCCCAGAGACAGGGGACCCCCAAAATAAAGGTCCCAGAGACAGGGGACCCCCAAAATAAAGGTCCCAGAGACAGGGGACCCCCACTGTACCTGCCGGTGGTTGAACAGCCATGAACAATCTAGAATGGTCGGGCATATTTTTTATTCTTTTGTGTGGTAAATAGGCTTCTTAAAAATGTAAAATCTTTTTCTTAAAAACAGAATTAACCCTTTAACGCCTGTTGTTTCATATTTGGTGCCTTTATGATACCTCTATCTAATCAATATGATCAATAAATTACTACAAAAAACTTCTGAATACAATCTGAAAAATGATAAAAATGCCCTCAAGTGGATTATCAGTTACCAAAAACACATGATGCATCAAATGAGATACAAAAAATATAAATGTTAAATTTTATGGAAATTCTGATCTTTTGGATTTCTGTAGAAAGTGAAATAAACACTTCAGTTCCAAAAAATGAGAATTTTCCTGCTATAATTTGTGTATTCAGGCGTTAAAGGGTTAAAATGGGTTAAAAATGGCTGAAATGGGGCGTGCAGATAGCCTAGCGGTCTACAGAACCACCCACATATGCAGGCAGCCCGGGTTTGAATCCGGCCCGTGGCCCTTTGCCAGATGTCTCTCCTCTCTCTCTGCTGTTTCTGGCTCTATCCACCGTCCTCCTCCACTATAGGCACAACGAAAATGGGAAAAAAAAGCTAAGATGCATTAAAGAGGCGGTCATATGGGATTTAGAAAACTGCAGAAATGGGTTAAAGTGGCAAAAACAGGCACAACGTGGTAAAAAGGGTTTAAAAGGTGACCTCAATGGATTAAACAGGCAAAAATGGGCGTATTAGTGAAATGTGGTTAAAATGGGCAAAAATTGGTGTAAAAGTGGTAAAAAGTGCCTGGACCACCATCCAGCAGCTGTGCCGGTCTACGGGACAGACCTGAACCTGGACCACCATCCAGCAGCTGTGCCGGTCTACGGGACAGACCTGAACCTGGACCACCATCCAGCAGCTGTGCGGTCTCACGGACAGACCTAAACCTGGACCACCATCCAGCAGCTCTGCGGGTCTACGGGACAGACCTGAACCTGGACCACCATCCAGCAGCTGTGCCAGTCTACGGGACAGACCTGAACCTGGACCACCATCCAGCAGCTGTGCCGGTCTACGGGACAGACCTGAACCTGGACCACCATCCAGCAGCTGTGCCGGTCTACGGGACAGACCTGAACCTGGACCACCATCCAGCAGCTGTGCCGGTCTACGGGACAGACCTGAACCTGGACCACCATCCAGCAGCTGTGCCGGTCTACGGGACAGACCTGAACCTGGACCACCATCCAGCAGCTGTGCCGGTCTACGGGACAGACCTGAACCTGGACCACCATCCAGCAGCTGTGCCGGTCTACGGGACAGACCTGAACCTGGACCACCATCCAGCAGCTGTGCCAGTCTACGGGACAGACCTGAACCTGGACCACCATCCAGCAGCTGTGCCGGTCTACGGGGTCTGTGAGTAGAGCTGTAGGGTCGACTGTGTCGTACTCGTGCAGGACGCCGTCGCCCTCTGAGCTGTAGTTCGACGTGGAAACAGGAAGCGGGTTGATGTCGGAGTCTAGAATCATAAAACATCCTCCGTAGCAGGATGGACTCCTGACTCTAAACCTGGACATGAATCCAGTCCTGATTAGATCCTGGTTTTAGGTGAGATGATTTCTCTGATGTCCGGGGAGATTCTCTGCCACGTTTCGGGCTCTAACAACATTCCTCCCAGCACAGCACCAAGTGGACCAACTGGTCCCTGTGCTACCATCAGATCTGTGATAATGGACATGAAAACCAGGACCCCCTCCCCAGAGACCCCCCTCCTCTCTGTGGACAGCTGTGAGGGCTCAAGGAGAAAACTGTCCATCAAATCTGTGCTTTTAGAAACCGGCTGTCCACAGAAAATCCAGAGTCGTGACCTCCAGGAATTCCCCTGTTGAAGGAGCCGCAGCGCCGTCATCGCCGGGATAAAGATGGCGAGGAGGAGCGGTCTGTTGTTCTGGGGTCTTTAAGTGTATCAGATGGCAAACAGCCGTGTGGGGGGGGTCTCTGGGGGGGCGTTATAATGTAAAGTAGGTAATGTACCCTCCCACAGAGCTCAGAGACAGATTCAACATGTCTCTGATTTAAACGTCTGACATTCTTAAACACAGGAACGTTTAAATTCACGGAAATCCTAAAACCAGGAGCAGCAAATCCACCAGAGTCTGTCTAACGACTCTACGGTCTCTGCTGCTTCTCAGTCATGTTAACAGTAGAAAATGTTCTTTAGCAGTGAATCCCAGCTCAGAAACGTGAGTTAGCCCTGCTAGGGTTAGGGTTAGGGTTCTGCTCCAAAGACCAATCAAACCCTACATCAGTGACTCTCAACCTGAAATATTATTCCCCCAAAAAACCTTAAAAAAAGAAAACTTTTGCCCCTTTCACCATCTTTTGCCACTTCTCATCCGTCTAAGCTTCCTTTAGTCATTAAAAAACGCTTCTTTCCCGCTTATTTCCCATTTTCACACCTTTTTTGTGAAATTTTACACATTTTTTCACCAATTTTATCCAGTTTTTGCACTTTCTCACATTTTTTCTTCCCATTTTAACTTCATTTACCTTTTGCCATTAAATACCACTCGTTTCCAAATAGTTTGCCCATTGTTGCCACTCATGACTGCTTTTTGCCCATTTCAGTCACTTTTCACTCATTTTTGCCACTTTTGGACCATTTTTAGCCACCTGTTACTCATTTTTTCTACTTTCTGACCCTTTTCCTCCACATTTTCACCAATTTTTGTTGCTTTTTGACCATTTTTGCCACCTTTAACTTGTTTTTTTACTGCTACTTTAAGCTGTTTTGATCACTTTTCACCTCTTAGTTTGTGGTTCTTGCAAAGGTATTTTTCATCTGTTTGGCTGTTTGGTTGAGTAACACTGGTCCACATGGTGATGGATCCTAGACTCAAGGTCCCTGACGGAGGGTTCATGAATGATCCATGTCTTTGTACAGTTAACCCTTCATTATCCACTAATGTGGAGGAGGGTTTATAAACATGAATACTCCTCCAGTGTTTTTGGTCTCAGACACTTAAAGAAATATTTTTTCTACCAGATTTTCTATGAAACGTTCATGTGTGAAGAAGAGTGTGTATGTGACATGTCTATGAGCAAATAAACATGTGAGTAAATATTGATGTGTGAAACGTTGGTGTCAGAGCTTCTCAGAGATTCTGGATCATTCTGAGAGCCTGATAGGGGAGACCGGGGTCGGTTATGTCTTATTAGATAGAACTGATGTGGTCGTCAGAGGAGTGGGTGTGTGACCCTCGTAGGTTCATCTTGCTCTCTGTTGCAGAGTTAGTCTTGGCTGTATTTACTGCTGCAGTGATTCCTCTCTGCTCAGACATGTAGAGGTGGTCAGACCAGTGAAGAGCAGAGAGAGAGGACCAGTTTATGATCTCAGACCTGGGCTGGACTGGGAGGAAAATGCAGCCCTGGCTTTCTTTGGAATGGTATAAATGTAGACAACATTCCTTTACTGCCTTTCATATGCAGAGCGGTCAAACATTCCCCCCGACTACCACAGCTCAGCAGTAATGGCTCAGACATGTCTGGTTCTGACTCCCTGGGGTCAGAGGTGAGTCTGGTGGACACATCATCCCTACTCAGCCAGAAGTACTTCTTAACCAAACAGTTACTTTAAAATAATCTCTGCTATTATTTGTTTTTTCAAATTAAAAAGGCCTTCATGTTATATAAATACTTATAGTAGGAAAATTCAGTAAAAGTAATGGAATAATGGGGATAAACACAAATTTGGAGCAGCTTTTCTAAACTTATTAACAAACACAAAAAAAATCCCAAATAAAACTATGCTGAATAAGATAAGATAGATAAGCCTTTTAGATGTTCCCTTATCAGGGTAATCACACTGATGCTGCTGTTATAGCAGTAAAAAGGCAAACTGCTCATGCACTACATTGCCAAAAGTATTCACTCACCCATCCAGATACTGTTAATCAGGTGTTCCAGTCTCTTCCATGTCCACAGGTGTATAAAATCATCACCTAGGCATGCAGACTGTTTCTACAAACATTAGTGAAAGAATGGCTCGCTCTCAGGAGCTCAGTGAATTCCAGCGTGGTACTGTGATAGGATGCCACCTGTGCAACAAGTCCAGTGGTGAAATTTCCTGGCTCCTAAATATTCCACAGTCAGCTGTCAGTGGTATTAGAACAAAGTGGAAGCCATTGGGAACCACAGCAACTCAGCCACCAAGTGGTAGGCCACGTGAAATGACGGAGCGGGGTCAGAGGATGCTGAGGTCATAGTGAGCAGAGATCACCAACTTTCTGCAGAGTCAATGGCTACAGACCTCCAAACTTCATGTGGCCTTCAGATTAGCTCAAGAACAGTGGTAGAGAGCTTCATGAATGGGTTTCCATGGTAACAGCTGCATCCATACATCACCAAGTGCAATGCAAAGCGTGGATTCAGTGGTGTAAAGCACGCCGCCACTGGACTCTAGAGCAGTGGAGACGCCTTCTCTGGAGTGGCCAATCACGCTTCTCCATCTGGCAATCTGATGGACCAGTCTGGGTTTGGGGGTTGCCAGGAGAACGGTACTTGTCTGACTGCATTGTGCCAAGTGTGAAGTTTGGTGGAGGGGGGATTATGGTGTGGGCTTGTTCTTCAGGAGCTGGGCTTGGCCCCTTAGTTCCAGTCAAAGGAACTCTGAATGCTTCAGCAGACCAAGAGATTCTGGACAATTCCATGCTCCCAACTTTGTGGGAACAGTTTGGGGATGGCCCCTTCCTGTTCCAACATGACTGTGCACCAGTGCACAAAGCAAGGTCCATAAAGACATGGAGGAGAGAGTTTGGTGTGGATCAACTTGACTGGCCTGCACAGAGTCCTGACCTCAACCCCCTAGAACACCTTTGGGATGAATTAGAGCGGAGACTGAGAGCCAGGCCTTCTGGTCCAACATCAGTGTGACCTCACCAATGTGCTTCTGGAAGAATGGTCAAAAATTCCCTTAAACACACTCCTAAAGCTTGTGGAAAGCCTTCCCACAAGAGTTGAAGCTGTTATAGCTGCAAAGGGTGGACCCACGTCAGATTAAACCCTATGGATTAAGAATGGGATGTCAAGGGAGGTGAGCCAATACTTTTGGCAATATAGTGTAGGTAACATTTAACCCTAATATTAATTATTTTTACTTCTGTTCTTTTAAATCTATGTACAGCACTTTAAATAAAAGTATTATTTTTATTATTGCTATGATTATAGCCATATGTCCACTGTTATTGTCTCTGTCTGTATGCCGGCCTGTGATTGGCTGAGGAAGAGACACATAAAAACAGTGACTGTGCAGGACTGACAGATAAACCACTGCAGCGTTTTTGTGTTTTCTGCGCTCTCGTGAGCACAGAGATCATTTCTAATCATTTTATCTGAGGGTGGGACTTTTTACAAACTAAAACAGAAAAGGAAGAGGAGGCCGCAGTGTCCAGATCCACGTCTGTCATCAGGCTGATCCCTCCATCAGAGATCCAGTCTGAGACCAGTGAGGCACACAGACGTGGCCAATCAGCGTCACTCCAGGTTAACAAGGTCTGGGGTATGTTTCATCCCGGCCTGTGCTCAGACTGACTGTCCCTGCCTCTGTAACAGCGGTGGTCTAATGCCAGCATTCACTGGAACCTTATCACGACTAAAACTGAGCATGCTCACTACGGTCCTACAGGAGAACTTATTTAACTGAGGTGGATCCACTACAGAAGCTCAGATGTATGATCAGGTTAGTTTTTCTATTCTAGTTTAACAAAGAGAAGTCCTTCATTAAAGTGAAAGCAGAGAAGACGACTGTAGCTACTGTATATTTAAAAACCAGGGACGTGAGTCAGAGAGTAGAACCAGGACCATCATCGCTGATTACAGAACAAGAGCAGAAGACTGACGTCCATAATTCATGCTGGAGTTAAATATTAAAGCTGTCTTTATTTCTAGGTAAGAAAAGCACGCTGAGACTCCCGAGGTGAGACCAGGCTTGCGTGACAGGTTTTTATTTCAGGACTATCCCTCGATGACAGACTCTGCCCGTCTCTGCTCCTCAGACCCCAGACCCTCCAGGCTGTGACTCCATCCTGGAGTCTGACCGGAGCGTTCCCGGGCTCACACAGCCCCATCAGAGATCAGCCATTACCCCTCACTGTCAGATTAAAGTAAGTTAGTTTAATAAAATGTAGTTTAATTTAATTAATTTAGTTTAATTTAATGTAAAATAATTTAATTTAATTTAATTTAATTTAATTTTTTATTTATTTATTTTATTCTGTTTATTTTATTTATTTGTATTTATTTTTTTTGCACACCTGAAATATACAGGCTGTAGTGTTGTTGCATCTCTCACAGGGAAAGAGTAAAGCAAAGAAAAGAAATGTGTTGGTGAGGCAGGAAACTTTATAATAAGCCTCACCACTTTACACTTAGACTTTGTAGCAAAGAAATAAATCAGATACATGTCATGTTAAACAAGCATTTTAAATGAATAATGTGGCTTTTATTTATTTAATTTTATTTTATTCAACCTTTATTTAACCAGGATTTATTCTCACTGACATACAAAGAGCTTTTTTACAAGGGCATCCTGGCCAAGATCAACAAATCAGCAGCTTTCAGCAGAAAAACATGTGCACACACTGGCCACATGTTCCCTAATTCTAGGTCTGAAATCTCCCAAACTAAAACATTGTCCAGTTTAAGATGGCCCTGTGACTCAGACGGAGACGACGGAGCAAAAATATTAGAAGTTATAAAGTGAGCCTGTTAGCCTACCTCACTGAGCTTTATTTTGAAAGTAATGTGGCCATTTCCTGTTCTAGCAGGAAGACTACTTCACTGCTCCACCACCCTCTCTGACCACGCTGTGTTAAAGGAAGCTGAGATTTTTCAGCTGCATAAATCCTGTCTGTCTGCAGTCATGTCTGATGGATGTGGCAGTACATGGGGGGAACACTAGGGGGCAGCAACACACAGTTTAGATGATGACTCTCCATCTGAGCAGAGAAATTAAAGACCTAAAAGCTCTTCATTACTGATAGTCCTGTTTAGTGGACATGTAGCTATAAAAGTCACCAAAATTTCAAAGAAAACAACCTCAGATTTATGTAGAAAGACTTTAAGATATTTTCAAATTATCACATAAAAAGGAATCCTCTAAGGTTCAGTGAAACTTCATAGAATGCCTCAACATCCATCAAAACTTTCATAAAACTGCAGATAAAATCCTGGAAAATGATTTGGATGTTATTCTAGCAGAGAAACTTTATTCTGGTATTTAGATGTTATTCTAACAGAGAAACTTTATTCTGGTATTTAGATGTTATTCTAACAGAGAAACTTTATTCTGGTATTTAGATGTTATTCTAACAGAGAAACTTTATTCTGGTATTTAGATGTTATTCTAACAGAGAAACTTTATTCTGGTATTTAGATGTTGTTTCTGATCCTGTCGTCTGTCTCTGTCTGGTCCATAGTAGATTTTTAAGCTGCAGACGTCTTCAGGTCCTGTATTTATCCTAACGCGTGATCAAGTCTCTCGGTGGTTAAAATGAAGCTGTGGTTCGTCCTGCTCTTGTCCAGCAGATGGCGCTCTTGCTCCTGTTTCTAATGCTGCTCAGGTTTGTTTGAACACCTGTGTCCACAGAGAGGGAGGGGCTCCTATCAGAGCTGATAATCAGTCTCTATCACACCCGCCTGCTGCTGGGACGTGGAGCTCTGATAGACCAGGTCAGTCCAAACACATCTTTACCTTAGAGGGGGGAGACTCAGGACCCAGGATCCTCAGGTCTGACCACAGCAGGGACAGTTAGGTCTGCTAACCTCCACTGAGACACTGTAGCTGGTCCATAAAACCCTGGAGAGGAATGAGATTCAGTTTATAGCACAGGAACAGAAAGAAGAGTTTAATCGATTTCAATTTTGGGAAAGGACTCCTTCATTCCTACTGTTATAAAGAAAATAGATTTACACATTTGAAACAGAACCGCCGTCACAGACTCACTAAAGATTTAATCCTCCTCTCCTCTCCTCCTCTGCTCTCTCCTCTCCTCTCCTCTCCTCTCCTCTCCTCCTCTCCTATCCTCCTCTCCTCTCCTCTCCTGTCCTCTCCTCCCCTTCTCTCCTCTCCTCTCCTCTCCTCTCCTCTCCTGTCCTCTCCTCCCCTTCTCTCCTCTCCTCTCCTCTCCTCTCCTCTCCTCTCCTCCTCCTCTCCTCTCCTCCTCTCCTATCCTCCTCTCCTCTCCTCTCCTCAACTCTCCTCACCTCCTCTCCTATCCACCTCTCCTCTCCTCCTCTCCTCTACACTCGTCCTCTCTCCTCTCCTCTCCTCTCATCTCCTCTCCTCTCCTCTCCTCTCCTCCTCTCCTCTCCTCTTCACTCGTCCTCTCCTCCTCTCCTCTCCTCTTCACTCGTCCTCTCTCCTCTCCTCTCCTCTCCTCTCCTCACCACTCCTCTCCAACTCCTATCCTCAACTCCTCTCATCTCCTCTCCTCTCCTCCTCTCCTATCCTCTCCTCCTCTCCTCTCCTCTCCTCTCCTCTCCTCTCCTCCTCTCCTATCCTCCTCTCCTCTCCTCTCCTCTCCTCCTCTCCTCTCCTCTTCACTCGTCCTCTCTCCTCTCCTCTCCTCTGCTCTCTCCTCTCCTCCTCCTCTCCTCTCCTCCTTTCCTCCTCTCCTCTCCTCTCCTCTCCTCTCCTCCTCCTATCCTCTCCTCCTCTCTTCTCCTCTCCTCCTCTCCTCTCCTCTCGTCCTCTGCTCTCTCCTCTCCTCCTCCTCTCCTCTCCTCTCCTCCTCTCCTCTCCTCTCGTCCTCTGCTCTCTCCACTCCGCCTCCTCTCCTCTCCTCTCCTCCTCTCCTCTCCTCCCCCTCCTCCTCTCCTCCTCTCCTCCTCTCCTCCTCTCTCCTCCCTCCTCCTCTCCTCTCCTCTCCTCCTCTCCTCCTCAAATCCTCTCCTCCTCTCCTCTTCCTCTCCTCCTCCTCCTCCTCCTCTCCTCCTCTCCTCCTCCTCCTCCTCCTCCTCTCCTCACCTCCTCTCCTCTCCTCTCCTCTCGTCCTCTGCTCTCTCCTCCTCTCATCTCCTCTCCTCTCCTCCTCCTCTCCTGTCGTCCTCTCTTCCTCCTCTCCTCTCCTCTCCTCCTCTCCTCTCATCCTCTGCTCTCTCCTCTCCTCCTCCTCCTCTCCTCCTCTCTGCTCTCCTCTGATCCTCTCCTCCTCCTCCTCCTCCTCCTCCTCCTCCTCCTCTCCTCTCCTCCTCCTCTCCTCTCCTCTCCTCTCCTCCTCTCATCTCCTCTCCTCTCCTCCTCCTCTCCTGTCGTCCTCTCTTCCTCCTCTCCTCACATCCTCTGCTCTCTCCTCTCCTCCTCCTCCTCTCCTCCTCCTCCTCTCCTCCTCGTCTCCTCTCCTCTCCTCCTCCTCTCCTCCTCTCCTCTCATCCTCCTCTCCTGTCGTCCTCTCTTCCTCCTCTCCTCTCCTCCTCTCCTCTCATCCTCTGCTCTCTCCTCTCCTCCTCACCTCCTCCTCCTCTCCTCCTCTCCTCCTCCCCTCACCTCCTCCTCTCCTCTCCTCCTCCTCCCCTCCTCCTCTCCTCTCCTCCTCCTCTCCTCCTCTCCTCTTCTCCTCCTCCTCTCCTCACCTCCTCCTCTCCTCCTCTCCTCTCCTCCTCTCCTCCTCGAATCCTCTCCTCTCCTCTCCTCTCCTCCTCTCCTCTCCGCTCCGCCTCCTCCTCTCCTCTCCTCCCCCTCCTCCTCCTCTCCTCTCATCCTCTGCTCTCTCCTCTCCTCCTCCTCCTCTCCTCCTCCTCCTCCTCCTCTCCTCCTCGTCTCCTCTCCTCTCCTCTCCTCTCCTCCTCTCCTCTCCTCCTCTCCTCTCCTCCTCCTCTCCTCTCCTCTCCTCTCCACTCCTCTCCTCTCCTCCTCCTCTCCTCCTCGTCTCGTCTCCTCTCATCTCCTCTCCTCTCCTCCTCCTCTCCTGTCGTCCTCTCTTCCTCCTCTCCTCCTCCTCCTCCTCCTCCTCTCCTCTCCTCTTCTCCTCTCCTCTCCTCCTCCTCTCCTCTCCTCTCCTCTCCTCTCCTCTCCTCCTCGTCTCCTCTCCTCTCCTCCTCTCCTCTCCTCCTCCTCCTCCTCCTCCCCTCCTCTCCTCCTCACCTCCTCCTCTCCTCCTCCTCACCTCCTCTCCTCCTCCTCCCCTCCCTCTCCTCTCTCCTCTCCTCTCCTCTTCTCCTCCCTCTCCTCTCCTCTCCTGTCCTTTCCTCTCCTCTCTCCTCTCCTCGGCTCCCCTCTCCTCTCCTCTCCTCTCCTCCTCTCTCCTCTCCTCTCCTCTCCTCTCCTCTCCTCTCCTCCTCCTCTCCTCTCCTCCTCTCCTATCTCCTCTCCTATCTCCCCCTCTCCTCTCCTCACTCCTCTCCTCTCTCCCCCTCTCCTCTCCTCCTCTCCTCTCTCCCCCTCTCCTCCTCTCCTCTCTCCCCCCTTCTCCTCTCCTCCTCTCCTATCCTCTCCCCCCCCTCCCCTCTCCTCTCCTCTCCTCTCCTCTCCTCTCCTCTCCTCTCTCCTCTGCTCTCCTCTCCTCCAATCTCCTCTCCTCTCCTCTCCTCCTATCTCCTCTCCTCTCCTCTCCTCCTATCTCCTCTCCTCTCCTCTCCTCTCCTCTCCTCCTATCTCCTCTCCTCCTATCTCCTCTCCTCTCTCCTCTCCTCCTATCTCCTCTCCTCTCTCCTCTCTCCTCTCCTCTCCTCTCCTCTGCTCTCTCCTCTCCTCCTCCTCTCCTCTCCTCCTTTCCTCCTCTCCTCTCCTCTCCTCTCCTCTCCTCCTCCTATCCTCTCCTCCTCCTCTCTTCTCCTCTCCTCCTCTCCTCCTCTCTCCTCTCTCTCTCCTCTCCTCCTCCTCTCCTCTCCTCTCCTCCTCTCCTCTCCTCTCTCCTCTGCTCTCTCCTCTCCTCCTCCTCCCTTCCTCCTCTCCTCTTCCTCCTCCTCCTCCTCCTCCCCTCCTCCTCTCCTCCTCCTCCCCTCCTCTCCTCCTCACCTCCTCCTCCTCCTCTCCTCCTCCTCCTCACCTCACCTCCTCCTCCTCCTCACCTCCTCCTCCTCCTCCTCACCTCCTCTCCTCCTCCTCCCTTCCTCCTCTCCTCTCCTCCTCCTCCCCTCCTCCTCCTCCTCCTCCTCACCTCCTCTCCTCCTCCTCCCCTCCTCCTCCTCCTGTCTCCTCTCTTCCTCCTCTCCTCTCCTCCTCTCCTCTCATCCTCTGCTCCTCTCCTCTCCTCCTCCTCTCTCCTCCTCTCTCCTCTCCTCTCTCCTCTCCTCCTCCTCTCCTCCTCCTCCTCCTCCTCACCTCCTCCTCCTCCCCTCCTCTCCTCTCCTCCTCTCCTCTCTCCTCTCCTCCTTTCCTCTCCTCCTCTCTCCTCTCCTCCTCCTCCTCCTCCTCTCCTCACCTCCTCCTCCTCCTCTCCTCCTCCTCCCCTCCTCTCCTCCTCCTCTCCTCACCTCCTCCTGCTCCTCCTCTCCTCCTCTCCTCTCCTCCTCCTCTCCTCTCCTCTCTCTTCCTCCTCTCCTCTCCTCCTCTCCTCTCATCCTCTCTCTCTCCTCTCCTCCTCCCCTCCTCCTCTCCTCTCCTCTCCTCCTCTCCTCTCTCCTCTCCTCCTTTCCTCTCTCCTCCTCCTCCTCCTCTCCTCCTCCTCCCCCCCTCCTCTCCTCCTCATCTCCCAGGATCCAGGAGGAAAACATGAGGATGTCTCCTCACAGCAGTCTGGTCACAGTCCAACGTCTACATCACGTCTCCAGGGACACTCTACACGCCTCCTCTCTCTGAGTCCTCAGGAACCTGACTGTCCTCTCCTCCTGGAACTCTGGAGGTTTTCTCCCACTCCTCAGACCCAAAATTCTTCTTATTGGAGGAAAAGCCGTTTGGAAACAGAAGATGATAAATCTGCAGAGATTTTATAATGTATGGAACATTTTAGAAGTTTCTCAAGTCAAATGTCAAACTCCTTGGATTCCATTGCCCTCCTCTCCTTATTTTTGACCTGCTGACAAACTAAAGAAACTCTCTAAAGGTTTCAAAGTGGATTCTGGGAAATAAAGACAAGCTTTTTCACAGACTTTAAATCATCTAGGGCAGCCTGCTGGTGGTTCTAGGCCTCAGTGAAGTTTCCCATCAGCGCACGCTGAAAGTCCTGTGGTGGGACGAGAAGAAGGGCTGGGGAATTTCTTTCAAAATCTTGTTAACAAGCAAGGGACATGCATGAGCCCTGATATTTACAGCTGATGTAGACTGATATTTACAGCTGATATAGACTGATATTTACAGCAGATATAGACTGATATTTACAGCTGATGTAGACTGATATTTACAGCTGATGTAGACTGATATTTACAGCAGATATAGACTGATATTTACAGCAGATATAGACTGATATTTACAGCTGATATAGACTGATATTTACAGCAGATATAGACTGATATTTACAGCTGATATAGACTGATATTTACAGCAGATCTAGACTGATATTTACAGCAGATGTAGACTGATATTTACAGCTGATATAGACTGATATTTACAGCAGATGTAGACTGATATTTACAGCTGATATAGACTGATATTTACAGCAGATATAGACTGATATTTACAGAAGATATAGACTGATATTTACAGCAGATATAGACTGATATTTACAGCAGATATAGACTGATATTTACAGCTGATATAGACTGATATTTACAGCTGATGTAGACTGATATTTACAGCTGATATAGACTGATATTTACAGCTGATATAGACTGATATTTACAGCTGATGTAGACTGATATTTACAGCTGATGTAGACTGATATTTACAGCAGATATAGACTGATATTTACAGCAGATATAGACTGATATTTACAGCAGATATAGACTGATATTTACAGCAGATATAGACTGATATTTACAGCAGATGTAGACTGATATTTACAGCAGATATAGACTGATATTTACAGCAGATATAGACTGATATTTACAGCAGATATAGACTGATATTTACAGCAGATGTAGACTGATATTTACAGCTGATGTAGACTGATATTTACAGCTGATATAGACTGATATTTACAGCTGATATAGACTGATATTTACAGCTGATGTAGACTGATATTTACAGCTGATATAGACTGATATTTACAGATGATATAGACTGATATTTACAGATGATATAGACTGATATTTACAGCTGATGTAGACTGATATTTACAGCTTATATAGACTGATATTTACAGCTGATATAGACTGATATTTACAGCTGATGTAGACTGATATTTACAGCTGATATAGACTGATATTTACAGCAGATATAGACTGATATTTACAGCTGATGTAGACTGATATTTACAGCTGATGTAGACTGATATTTACAGCAGATGTAGACTGATATTTACAGCAGATGTAGACTGATATTTACAGCAGATGTAGACTGATATTTACAGCAGATGTAGACTGATATTTACAGCTGATGTAGACTGATATTTACAGCAGATATAGACTGATATTTACAGCAGATGTAGACTGATATTTACAGCAGATGTAGACTGATATTTACAGCTGATGTAGACTGATATTTACAGCTGATATAGACTGATATTTACAGCTGATATAGACTGATATTTACAGCTGATATAGACTGATATTTACAGCTGATGTAGACTGATATTTACAGCTGATGTAGACTGATATTTACAGCAGATATAGACTGATATTTACAGCTGATATAGACTGATATTTACAGCTGATATAGACTGATATTTACAGCTGATGTAGACTGATATTTACAGCAGATATAGACTGATATTTACAGTTGATATAGACTGATATTTACAGCTGATATAGACTGATATTTACAGCTGATGTAGACTGATATTTACAGCTGATATAGACTGATATTTACAGCTGATATAGACTGATATTTACAGCTGATATAGACTGATATTTACAGATGATATAGACTGATATTTACAGCTGATATAGACTGATATTTACAGCTGATGTAGACTGATATTTACAGCAGATATAGACTGATATTTACAGCAGATATAGACTGATATTTACAGCTGATATTTACTGATATTTACAGCTGATATAGACTGATATTTACAGCTGATATAGACTGATATTTACAGCTGATGTAGACTCATATTTACAGCTGATGTAGACTGATATTTACAGCTGATGTAGACTGAAATTTACAGCTGATGTAGACTGATATTTACAGCAGATGATATAGACTGATATTTACAGCTGATGTAGACTGATATTTACAGCTGATATAGACTGATATTTACAGCAGATGATATAGACTGATATTTACAGCTGATATAGACTGATATTTACAGCTGATATAGACTGATATTTACAGCTGATATAGACTGATATTTACAGCAGATATAGACTGATATTTACAGCTGATATAGACTGATATTTACAGCAGATGTAGACTGATATTTACAGCAGATGTAGACTGATATTTACAGCTGATGTAGACTGATATTTACAGCAG
The DNA here is from genome assembly GCF_018320785.1 of Cheilinus undulatus. Classification (NCBI taxonomy): domain Eukaryota; kingdom Metazoa; phylum Chordata; class Actinopteri; order Labriformes; family Labridae; genus Cheilinus; species Cheilinus undulatus. The sequence goes on from NC_054869.1 coordinate 54,745,741, forward strand.
ATATAGACTGATATTTACAGCTGATGTAGACTGATATTTACAGCTGATATAGACTGATATTTACAGCTGATGTAGACTGATATTTACAGCTGATGTAGACTGATATTTACAGATGATATAGACTGATATTTACAGCTGATATAGACTGATATTTACAGCTGATGTAGACTGATATTTACAGCTGATGTAGACTGATATTTACAGCAGATATAGACTGATATTTACAGCAGATATAGACTGATATTTACAGCAGATATAGACTGATATTTACAGCAGATATAGACTGATATTTACAGCAGATGTAGACTGATATTTACAGCAGATATAGACTGATATTTACAGCAGATATAGACTGATATTTACAGCAGATATAGACTGATATTTACAGCTGATATAGACTGATATTTACAGCTGATGTAGACTGATATTTACAGCTGATGTAGACTGATATTTACAGCTTATATAGACTGATATTTACAGCTGATATAGACTGATATTTACAGCTGATGTAGACTGATATTTACAGCTGATATAGACTGATATTTACAGATGATATAGACTGATATTTACAGATGATATAGACTGATATTTACAGCTGATGTAGACTGATATTTACAGCTTATATAGACTGATATTTACAGCTGATATAGACTGATATTTACAGCTGATGTAGACTGATATTTACAGCTGATATAGACTGATATTTACAGCAGATATAGACTGATATTTACATATGATGTAGACTGATATTTACAACTGATGTAGACTGATATTTACAGCAGATGTAGACTGATATTTACAGCTGATGTAGACTGATATTTACAGCTGATATAGACTGATATTTACAGCTGATATAGACTGATATTTACAGCTGATATAGACTGATATTTACAGCTGATGTAGACTGATATTTACAGCTGATGTAGACTGATATTTACAGCAGATATAGACTGATATTTACAGTTGATATAGACTGATATTTACAGCTGATGTAGACTGATATTTACAGCTGATATAGACTGATATTTACAGCAGATATAGACTGATATTTACAGTTGATATAGACTGATATTTACAGCTGATATAGACTGATATTTACAGCTGATGTAGACTGATATTTACAGCTGATATAGACTGATATTTACAGCTGATATAGACTGATATTTACAGCTGATATAGACTGATATTTACAGCTGATGAGCACACACATGCACATACTCTCCTACATATCCCAACATTTACCTGAGAGGTGCTGGTCTGACCGAAGCCTTAGATGTTTATCCAAACGTGCAGACCGTGGTCGCTGTGACAGCAGTGAAACAGGAGCCTCCACACCTGCAGGTGTGCCGATGTTGGAGCGCCGTGGCCTTTCATCTCATCCCAACAGGATCCAGGAGGAAAACATGAGGATGTCTAATACACAGCAGTCTGGTCACAGTCCAACGTCTACATCACGTCTCCAGGGAGACGGTTACACGCCAAGAAGCCGAAATCTCTGAGTCAAACAACAGGAACCTGACTGTTAAGGGGTTAAAGGAACTCTGGAGGGTTTTCTCACATCGATCAGACCCAAAATTCTTCTTATTGGAGGAAAAGCCGTTTGGAAACAGAAGATGATAAATCTGCAGAGATTTTATAATGTATGGAACATTTTAGAAGTTTCTCAAGTCAAATGTCAAACTTTGGATTCCATTGCCCTTGTTATTTTTGACCTGCTGACAAACTAAAGAAACTCTCTAAAGGTTTCAAAGTGGATTCTGGGAAATAAAGACAAGCTTTTTCACAGACTTTAAATCATCTAGGGCAGCCTGCTGGTGGTTCTAGGCCTCAGTGAAGTTTCCCATCAGCGCACGCTGAAAGTCCTGTGGTGGGACGAGAAGAAGGGCTGGGGAATTTCTTTCAAAATCTTGTTAACAAGCAAGGGACATGCATGAGCCCTGATATTTACAGCTGATGTAGACTGATATTTACAGCTGATATAGACTGATATTTACAGCAGATATAGACTGATATTTACAGCTGATGTAGACTGATATTTACAGCTGATGTAGACTGATATTTACAGATGATATAGACTGATATTTACAGCTGATATAGACTGATATTTACAGCTGATGTAGACTGATATTTACAGCTGATGTAGACTGATATTTACAGCAGATATAGACTGATATTTACAGCTGATATAGACTGATATTTACAGCAGATATAGACTGATATTTACAGCTGATGTAGACTGATATTTACAGCTGATATAGACTGATATTTACAGCTGATGTAGACTGATATTTACAGCTGATGTAGACTGATATTTACAGCTGATGTAGACTGATATTTACAGCTGATGTAGACTGATATTTACAGCTGATGTAGACTGATATTTACAGCTGATATAGACTGATATTTACAGCTGATGTAGACTGATATTTACAGCTGATATAGACTGATATTTACAGCTGATGTAGACTGATATTTACAACTGATGTAGACTGATATTTACAGCTGATGTAGACTGATATTTACAGCTGATGTAGACTGATATTTACAGCTGATGTAGACTGATATTTACAGCTGATATAGACTGATATTTACAGCTGATATAGACTGATATTTACAGCTGATATAGACTGATATTTACAGCTGATATAGACTGATATTTACAGCTGATATAGACTGATATTTACAGCTGATGTAGACTGATATTTACAGCTGATGTAGACTGATATTTACAGCTGATATAGACTGATATTTACAGCTGATGTAGTCTGATATTTACAGCTGATATAGACTGATATTTACAGCTGATATAGACTGATATTTACAGCTGATGTAGACTGATATTGACAGCAGATATAGACTGATATTTACAGCTGATGTAGACTGATATTTACAACTGATGTAGACTGATATTTACAGCTGATGTAGACTGATATTTACAGCTGATGTAGACTGATATTTACAGCTGATATAGACTGATATTTACAGCTGATGTAGACTGATATTTACAGCTGATATAGACTGATATTTACAGCTGATATAGACTGATATTGACAGCTGATATAGACTGATATTTACAGCTGATATAGACTGATATTTACAGCTGATATAGACTGATATTTACAGCTGATGTAGACTGATATTTACAGCTGATATAGACTGATATTTACAGCTGATGTAGACTGATATTTACAGCTGATATAGACTGATATTTACAGCTGATGTAGACTGATATTTACAGCAGATATAGACTGATATTTACAGCTGATGTAGACTGATATTTACAGCTGATGTAGACTGATATTTACAGCTGATATAGACTGATATTTACAGCTGATGTAGACTGATATTTACAGCTGATATAGACTGATATTTACAGCTGATGTAGACTGATATTTACAGCTGATATAGACTGATATTTACAGCTGATGTAGACTGATATTTACAGATGATATAGACTGATATTTACAGCTGATGTAGACTGATATTTACAGCTGATGTAGACTGATATTTACAGCTGATGTAGACTGATATTTACAGCTGATGTAGACTGATATTTACAGCTGATATAGACTGATATTTACAGCTGATATAGACTGATATTTACAGCTGATGTAGACTGATATTTACAGCTGATATAGACTGATATTTACAGCTGATGTAGACTGATATTTACAGATGATATAGACTGATATTTACAGCTGATGTAGACTGATATTTACAGCTGATGTAGACTGATATTTACAGCTGATATAGACTGATATTTACAGCTGATATAGACTGATATTTACAGCTGATGTAGACTGATATTTACAGCTGATGTAGACTGATATTTACAGCTGATATAGACGGATATTTACAGCTGATGTAGACTGATATTTACAGCTGATGTAGGCTGATATTTACAGCAGATATAGACTGATATTTACAGCTGGTTCCAGTACATTACAAAGTGAAATAGTCTCTGCAGCCTGTGACCCAGCTGCTCTAAATGTGTTGTGTCAGCTGATTTCACTCGTTCATAATCAACGTCAGCAGTAATAAATGTTATTAAAAGCTCTTTTCAGGAAAAATGGAGATGAAGTGAAATGTTTGGCTCAAATCATAAAAATGTGAAAAGGTCTCTTTCTGGCTCTCTCCCTGTGTTTTTTCTGCTATAATCAATGATAAAGCGTGTTGTTCTCCATCAGCGCTGTGCAGCACAGATGAAACAGTTGAGTTTAATAATCAAACATGTCTGGGAAGAACATCAGTCAGGATGGTTTTGTGCTGTTGTTCTACGTCTGTCGAGGTCTGAATTCTCTCCAAAGACTAAAGCTGTGTTTTAAAGGGAAACCGCCTACATTAAAGGGGCTCGTTCTCTGGGTAAATGAGGGCTTCTACAGGATGAATGTCATATGCTCGTATGAAGGGTAGCTGTTAAATAATC
>NC_054869.1:54750266-54760266 GCF_018320785.1 Cheilinus undulatus
ATAAAGCTTACAGATACGGGCCAAACGGAGCAGTACCACCAGAAACCGTGGGGGCAGTGTTGCTGTCTCTACCCGATACGTAGCTCTAGTGAGACACGAAGAAGAAATAACAACAGCGGAACCTTCTGAGGAAAAGTTGTGTGAGTGTGTTAGAAACGCTGCCTCCGTTTTTGTCTTTTATGCAGAGGTACATCATCAATACCTCCTCCACAGTTGCCATGTTTGTTTCTGAGTTTGTAATTGACTCTGGGCTGCAGGGCAGTCCCCCCCCCCCCCCCGTGGCCCAATTCTTGAACACTAAAGTGCCCTCTTGGGAGCCAAAACCTGTGCTAAACTGCCCCCTTGGGTGGTAAAAACATGATAAACTGCCCCTCTTGGGTGGTATAAACATGATAAACTGCCCTCTTGGGTGGTATAAACATGATAAACTGCCCTCTTGGGTGGTATAAACATGATAAACTGCCCCCTTGGGTGGTAAAAACATGATAAACTGCCCCCTTGGATGGTAAAAACATGATAAACTGCCCTCTTGGCTGGTAAAAACATGATAAACTGCCCCCTTGGGTGGTAAAAACATGATAAACTGCCCCCTTGGGTGGTAAAAACATGATAAACTGCCCTCTTGGCTGGTAAAAACATGATAAACTGCCCTCTTGGCTGGTAAAAACATGATAAACTGCCCTCTTGGGTGGTAAAAACATGATAAACTGCCCTCTTGGGTGGTATAAACATGATAAACTGCCCTGTTGGCTGGTAAAAACATGATAAACTGCCCTCTTGGGTGGTATAAACATGATAAACTGCCCTGTTGGCTGGTAAAAACATGATAAACTGCCCTCTTGGGTGGTATAAACATGATAAACTGCCCTCTTGGCTGGTAAAAACATGATAAACTGCCCTCTTGGGTGGTATAAACATGATAAACTGCCCTCTTGGCTGGTTAAAACATGATAAACTGCCCTCTTGGGTGGTATAAACATGATAAACTGCCCTCTTGGCTGGTAAAAACATGATAAACTGCCCTCTTGGGTGGTAAAAACATGATAAACTGCCCTCTTGGGTGGTATAAACATGATAAACTGCCCTCTTGGGTGGTATAAACATGATAAACTGCCCTCTTGGCTGGTAAAAACATGATAAACTGCCCCCTTGGGTGGTAAAAACATGATAAACTGCCCTCTTGGGTGGTATAAACATGATAAACTGCCCCCTTGGGTGGTAAAAACATGATAAACTGCCCTCTTGGGTGGTATAAACATGATAAACTGCCCTGTTGGCTGGTAAAAACATGATAAACTGCCCCCTTGGGTGGTAAAAACATGATAAACTGCCCTGTTGGCTGGTAAAAACATGATAAACTGCCCTCTTGGGTGGTATAAACATGATAAACTGCCCTCTTGGGTGGTATAAACATGATAAACTGCCCTCTTGGGTGGTATAAACATGATAAACTGCCCTCTTGGGTGGTATAAACATGATAAACTGCCCTCTTGGGTGGTATAAACATGATAAACTGCCCTCTTGGGTGGTAAAAACATGATAAACTGCCCTCTTGGGTGGTAAAAACATGATAAACTGCCCTCTTGGCTGGTAAAAACATGATAAACTGCCCTCTTGGGTGGTAAAAACATGATAAACTGCCCTCTTGGGTGGTAAAAACATGATAAACTGCCCTCTTGGGTGGTATAAACATGATAAACTGCCCTCTTGGCTGGTATAAACATGATAAACTGCCCTCTTGGCTGGTTAAAACATGATAAACTGCCCTCTTGGCTGGTATAAACATGATAAACTGCCCTCTTGGGTGGTATAAACATGATAAACTGCCCTCTTGGCTGGTATAAACATGATAAACTGCCCTCTTGGCTGGTTAAAACATGATAAACTGCCCTCTTGGCTGGTTAAAACATGATAAACTGCCCTCTTGGGTGGTAAAACATGATAAACTGCCCTCTTGGGTGGTTAAAACATGATAAACTGCCCTCTTGGCTGGTTAAAACATGATAAACTGCCCTCTTGGGTGGTAAAACATGATAAACTGCCCTCTTGGGTGGTATAAACATGATAAACTGCCCTCTTGGCTGGTATAAACATGATAAACTGCCCTCTTTGCTGGTAAAAACATGATAAACTGCCCTCTTTGCTGGTAAAAACATGATAAACTGCCCTCTTGGCTGGTATAAACATGATAAACTGCCCTCTTGGCTGGTTAAAACATGATAAACTGCCCTCTTGGCTGGTATAAACATGATAAACTGCCCTCTTGGCCGGTTAAAACATGATAAACTGCCCTCTTGGGTGGTAAAAACATGATAAACTGCCCTCTTGGCTGGTTAAAACATGATAAACTGCCCTCTTGGGTGGTTAAAACATGATAAACTGCCCTCTTGGGTGGTATAAACATGATAAACTGCCCTCTTGGGTGGTATAAACATGATAAACTGCCCTCTTGGCTGGTTAAAACATGATAAACTGCCCTCTTGGGTGGTAAAACATGATAAACTGCCCTCTTGGGTGGTATAAACATGATAAACTGCCCTCTTGGGTGGTATAAACATGATAAACTGCCCTCTTGGGTGGTATAAACATGATAAACTGCCCTCTTGGCTGGTTAAAACATGATAAACTGCCCTCTTGGGTGGTATAAACATGATAAACTGCCCTCTTGGGTGGTAAAACATGATAAACTGCCCTCTTGGGTGGTTAAAACATGATAAACTGCCCTCTTGGCCGGTTAAAACATGATAAACTGCCCTCTTGGGTGGTAAAACATGATAAACTGCCCTCTTGGGTGGTTAAAACATGATAAACTGCCCTCTTGGGTGGTATAAACATGATAAACTGCCCTCTTGGGTGGTATAAACATGATAAACTGCCCTCTTGGCTGGTTAAAACATGATAAACTGCCCTCTTGGGTGGTTAAAACATGATAAACTGCCCTCTTGGGTGGTTAAAACATGATAAACTGCCCTCTTGGGTGGTTAAAACATGATAAACTGCCCTCTTGGCTGGTATAAACATGATAAACTGCCCTCTTGGGTGGTATAAACATGATAAACTGCCCTCTTGGGTGGTATAAACATGATAAACTGCCCTCTTGGCTGGTATAAACATGATAAACTGCCCTCTTGGCTGGTATAAACATGATAAACTGCCCTCTTGGGTGGTATAAACATGATAAACTGCCCTCTTGGGTGGTATAAACATGATAAACTGCCCCCTTGGGTGGTAAAAACATGATAAACTGCCCTCTTGGGTGGTATAAACATGATAAACTGCCCTCTTGGGTGGTTAAAACATGATAAACTGCCCTCTTGGCTGGTTAAAACATGATAAACTGCCCTCTTGGGTGGTATAAACATGATAAACTGCCCTCTTGGCCGGTTAAAACATGATGAACTGCCCTCTTGGCCGGTTAAAACATGATAAACTGCCCTCTTGGCAGGTTAAAACATGATAAACTGCCCTCTTGGGTGGTAAAACATGATAAACTGCCCTCTTTGCTGGTATAAACATGATAAACTGCCCTCTTGGGTGGTATAAACATGATAAACTGCCCTCTTGGCTGGTATAAACATGATAAACTGCCCTCTTGGGTGGTATAAACATGATAAACTGCCCTCTTGGGTGGTAAAAACATGATAAACTGCCCTCTTGGGTGGTAAAAACATGATAAACTGCCCCCTTGGATGGTAAAAACATGATAAACTGCCCTCTTGGGTGGTATAAACATGATAAACTGCCCCCTTGGGTGGTAAAAACATGATAAACTGCCCTCTTGGGTGGTATAAACATGATAAACTGCCCCCTTGGGTGGTAAAAACATGATAAACTGCCCTCTTGGGTGGTATAAACATGATAAACTGCCCTCTTGGGTGGTATAAACATGATAAACTGCCCCCTTGGGTGGTAAAAACAGGTGCTTATGTGCCCTCCGGTTGACAAAACATTTCTGCTGCAGTGCCTTTTATGTTGGGTCCTTTTCTGAACTATATTGAGCCAGAACTATATCTACAGAACCAGTTGGGATTATCTGGTGCTAATATGGTGTTAAAATGCACTAGAATACAGGAAATGGAATCTCCTTAATTGAAAATTTTCCGGGGGAAGAAAGCGCCCTTGAAAACACGCCGAACTTAGCGCCCTCTTCAGTGGCGAGAACGCGCTGTATGTGCCCTTTTTTCTTTTCGCCCCTGCCCTTGAAAACGTCTGTGCACGCCGCTGCGGGAGAATATCAGGGCGATTGAATTTTTTTCCAGATCAGCAGGGGGCAGGATGGGTTTGATTTTGAGGTTGTTCTGATGTGGAAGAAGCGGGACTGTACGGATGTTTAGATGTCTCCAAAGGTGAGGCTGGTGTCAAAGATAACTCCTAAGTTTGTGGCTGCGGTGGTGATGTTTGAGGACAGCAGACCGAGGGAACTTTGGATCTGAGGAATCTGTGGGTTTGGGTGGTTGAATAAAATCACTTCAGATTTTGAGTCATGTAATTGTAAAACAAACTTTGGGCCATCCAACGTTTGATATCTTTAAGACATTTGATATCTTTAATGGTGAGAATATGGACCAGAGGTTTTTGTAAAACTCAGTAGAGAGTCCATCAGGTCTTTACTGTTTGCCATTTTATCTAAGGCTCTGTGTAATTCTTCTAATGTCAGTGGTTCATCTACAATGGAGTCTGTCTCTGATTGGCTGGCTGGTGGTCAGAGGTGTAGTCTACTGTGAAATATGTGAAATACTCAGACCTTGATCCTGATCCTGATCCTGATATTGATCAGATTTGGTGTTTTTAGTCTGGTTAGCTCTGAAGTTCAGTGGGACGGCCTACAGGGGGCAGCAGAACCTGAAATGGGCAGAAAGTCTCCTCTAAGGCCGTCGCACAAGAACAACGCCAGTAAACGACAGAAAAAGGGAAAGACTTGATCGGCACATTTTACTTTACTGAAGATCAGGACAGACGGAAGGTTCTGGAACAGTTCTGGATTCTAAAAATAGACACTAGGAGGTCAGAGTTTGATTCATTTCCTGTTAGGACCTAAAGATGTTGTTCAGACCTCAGATGTTCTCTGAACTCACCACAGAATGATCTGGAGGATCCTGGAAGAACCCTCAGATAGTCTGGATTTGATTGACTCTGGTCTGATGGAGGAATCTGACCCAGGATCATCACGGTTATCCTTGTTGTCCCCCCTTAGACCAGGTGGATCATTAGTGAAAACCAGGATCAGCAGAGACTTCCTCTCGGGTCCTAACCCCCCCATGCTGGTCTTAAAGAGTCGATAACCTTTGAAACGATCCTGAAACGGGCCGACTACAGGGACCATGTTTTGTGTCCCCTCACACATCAGGACTGCCACTTAGCCCACATGGACCAGGGTTAGCCCCGCCCCCAATGACGGGTCATAAACTGACCCTAAACACAGAGACGTTTACGATGACGGTTGGTAAAATGGCGTCCAAAGAGAGATCTGCTTAGTGTCACTGAGCTGAGGACACAGGCACGCAGGTGTGAGCTCTGTGACCTTTGACCCCCAATCGCTGCAGCTCAACACTGTAGACCAGCTTTTTATTTATGGTGGCAGTTTGTTACAACCTGATTATGACGCTAAAGGTCCAGCAGATAAAAGTCTGCAGCCTGGTAGGACCAGCTCTGACACTGGGACCACAGGACTCTGGACCACAAACACAGGACTGAAACCAGCTCTGACAGAGACACAGGCTCCTGGAGTCTGAGTAAAGACAACGAAACATGGAGATCAGCCGGTCTAAAGGACTCTTCCTGGTCCTCTGGGCTCTCATCCTAACGAGTGCCCCAGACTGAAGAACCAGACTGAGACCTGGATGACCCGGTCCCTCTGAGCTGGTTGTATGAGTCGGGCCCAGGTTTGACGATGAGCTGCGGCGCTGCAGTCAGGCCAAAGTCTGTGTGACCTGGTGTCTGAGCCGCCCACAGCCATCCAGCAGAGGGGGACAGCTTCTCTGGGGGATTCAGTGAGTTTAGGAGCCAAAAATCAACGCTGGCTCCAGTTTGAGACTTCACTGAAACCTCTGTAGAGTTGAACTTCTCAGTCAGACGGCGTCTGTGCTTGCTAACCAGCTATCAGGGTTTCTAGAAGGGAATTGTTGGATCTGCAGGTCACTGCAGGTCTCTAGATCTGCATCACTCAGGAGATAGATAGATGATAGAACTCTGAGCTCTGATTGGTCAGGGCTCTGACTCTGGTCTGTTAGGACTGATCCATCCAGGTGTGTGACATTTGAACCTTCCCCTGGAGTAAACACCACCGGTAACGCTGCAGCCTGGAGGGTCTGCAGCTTTAAATCCTGCACGAAGCATGGAAGACGGAGCTGAAGGGCGTCTTTAAACCAGCACCACGGCGCCCTCCAGCAAGGTGCTTAACCCCAGCAGCTCCAGCAGACCAACAGCTGGACTGGGCTGGTTTTGTTAAAGCGAACAGGACAGAGATCTGAGCGATGCTCCATGTCTGATACTAAGAGTCTGATTAACCCAGCAGCTGCCATCGCCTGGTTTCACATGATTAATGGAGAACAGGCTCGGCTGATGGTCGGTTTATGAAGTCACACCTGTATACCTGCAGTCAGGAGGACTAAAATCATCCCTTAAACCGGCGTGGATCAGGTGATGAGGTTAGAAATGTGGCGGCGTGTTGAGTCTTCAGATCGTATATATTATAGAGACAGCGCTCTGAGTCTTCTGATTGTTTCTCTCTGTCAGTCGTCTCGACCACCGCGCTGCCGGCTCACTGAGATGTTTAGCATTCTTGCAGCTCTCTCCGACATGTTTGGTCTGTAACCAACAGGCTCTGAAAGCTCCTGTCAGCAGCAGAAATGCTTAATAACGTCAAAGAGTTTGTCCTGGGTCAAAAGAATTAACCTCTGCCTGTGTGCGTGGCTAAACGGGGATAAGAGCGGGACCGGCAGCATGATAGTCCGGCCTTTCAGGGTTTATTCTGGGTCGCTCCCCCTCCTAAAAACACACTTGAGGTAATTTTGCGCGGCCTGTTTGGTATGTGTAAGATTTCCTGGTCTTCAACCACACACCCTCATTGTTCCCAGAGGAGGACACTCAGCATACCTGCAGATTAGCTGCACTACGGCGGCCTCTGGGCCTCTGTGGCCGCACCAGAGACACCACTGCCGACGTAGCTCACCGATGTTTGTCTGAGGCTCCACAGCTCCATTTAGACCGTGGGAGAAAGAAAGAGGAATAAAAGAAGAGTTGAACTCAGGAGAAGATGAATAAAAAGTGATAATTCAATGCCTTGAAATAAAATATTCCCTCCTTTCTCATTCCTGATTTTTTTGCATATTTATCACACTTAAATGTTTCTGATCATCAAACAAGTTTTAATATTTCACAAAGAAAACCCAAGTAAACAGAAAAGTCAGTTTCTAAATGATGATTTATTTATTTAGGGAATAAAAATCCAGCCCTCTCTGCCCCTGTGTGAACCTGATAACCGGTTGTTCCATCCTTGGCAGCAAAAACTGAAATCAAGCGTTTGTGATAACTGCTGATGAGTCTTTCTCATCGCTGTGGAGGAATGTTGTCCCACTCTTCTCATAATTGTTTGAACTCAGCCATATTGGAGGGTTTTCCAGCATGAACTGCCCGTTTAAGGTCACACCACAGCATTTCAGTTGGATTTAAGTCCAGACCCTGACCTGGCCACTCCAGAACCTTCATTTAGTTTATTCTGATCCACTCAGAGGTGGACTTGCTGGTGTGTTTCGGGTCGTTGTCCAGCTGCATAACCCAAGAGTGCTTGATCTTGAGGTCATGACCTGATGGCCGGACGTTGGCCTTCAGGATTTTCTGGTAGACAGCAGAATTCATGGATCTAGTGGTCCAGGTCCTGGCCCAGACCATCACACTGCCTGTGATAGTTTGACTCCAGATAAACGGGACGCACTTCCAGGAAGTTCCTCTTCTGTCTGGTCAGTCCTCAGAATATTTCCCAGAAGTCTCGGGGATCATCAGGATGTTTTTAGTCAAATGTGAGACGAGCCTTTATGTTCTTCTTAGTCAGCGGCGGTTTTGGCCTTGGAACTCTCCCATGATGCCGTTGTTGCCCAGTGTCTCTGATGGTTGAGTCATGACCTCTGACCTAAACTGAGTCAGTGAGGCCTGCAGGTCTTTGGATGTGGTTCTGGGTTCTTCTGGGATCTCCTGGATGAGTCGTCGTTTTGGTTGGCCGACCACTCCTGGGAAGGTTCCCCACTGTTCCCAGTTTTCTCCATTTGTGGATAATGGCTCTGACCGTGGTTCTCTGGAGTCCCAAAGCCTTGGAAAAGTCTCTGTAACCTTTTCCAGACTGATAGATTTCAGTCATGATGCGTTTCTTTCTGAGCCTGCGTCTCTTTGTCTGACAGCTTCTGTTTCAGGGATTTCTACATCCAGCAGATCTGGAGGTCATCAGGCCTGGGTGTGGAACTCAGCTCTCCAAGAACTGTGATTAATCTCAGTTAACTCATGATTTAACAAAGGGGGGTGATTACTTTCTCACACAGGGACAGATAGGTTTGGATTTTTTTCCTTTAATAAATAAATCATCATTTAGAAACTGACTTTTATTTTTACTTGGGTTTTCTTTGTGAAATATAAAAACTGGTTTGATGATCAGAAACATTTAAATGTGATAAATATGCAAAATCCCAGGAATCAGAGAGGGGTCAGATACTTCTTTAAGACACAGTATGAAGGAGGTTTACCTTAGACCCCTGAACCAATTAGCCAGTTATCCCTTCATAATACAGCACGAGTTCTCAGCTAATAAGGTGGTATTTTACCCTAGTCCTCAAAATGACTGGAACATTATTCAGGAAGGACCAGGATAAAAAACGGCCCAGGATTATAAAGGACACAATCACCAGAAAATCACATCAATATGAGAACGATTTGATAATTACTGGGTAATTTCTTCTCTAATATTGTTAAGCTATTACTGAGTGAAACGTGCTGATCCTGAAACGACAGGTGTTAAATGAAGCCCTCTAAAATAAAGGGCTGCTGATGCCTGCGTACATGTTCAAATGTTTAAAGGCTTTTTAAACTCTGGGCAGTAACAGACAGACACGGTTCAGCTCTTCAACACTGATGTTTTCTGATGCACAGGGTGGGTGTCATGGTTTAACTGGTGCTGGATTCCCTGGTGACCCTCGTTCAACTACCAGAGCGACATAAATGGCTGCTAAGGTCAGGTAAAGGTCAGGTAAGGTCAGGTAAAGGTCAGGAAGAAACAGAGGCCCAGCTCAGATCTAATAGTTAAAGTCGATGTTCTATATGGGGGAATCTTATAACCCTGTTTTAGGCTGTTTCTCAAATCTGTTCATTAAAAGGAATATTTACGTAACGTTCCTGAACGCACCACACAACGGTCACACAGCGTCTCTGCGCCTGAGCAGTACAGCCATGCTAAACACCAGAGTCCTGTTAAAGTCCTGGTTTTCTTAAGTTTCTGTTACCAGATGAATCCACACACAGTTTAGTCTCCTCTTAGCGGGAAGCTGAGCTGAATAGGGTCAAAGTGTTTTAGTACGGAACGGGAGAAAGGACAAAAAGAGGATACAAGTTAGCAGACTCGTCAACAGCTGCAGAACACAGAGAGGAATAAACACGATCACAGGTAAGCTAGCACGTAATTTGGGCGGGGGGGGGGGGGGGGGCATGTCCCCTGCACTTTTTAAAAGGCAGTTTTGGTCTCCTGCAGTTTTTACCATCCAAAAACAATGCTACGCTATATTAAATGGAGACAGGTTGAGCACTAGGACCAAGCGGAAAACGGCTGCTCAAGCTGACGCCTGTGTCCCTTTAGACCGCCCACTGGCCCACAAGCTCATCGATTGGCTCTGCCGTTTCTTGCTAACGTGTGATTGGCCGTCCCCGCTGTCACTCCATCTGGTTGTAAACAGCGCCTGGACTATAGCACAGGAGCACAGCGGTGTTCAGCTAGCTGGCCGTGAGTCCACGTTCATCTGTG